>NW_008621704.1:0-4567 GCF_000691845.1 Merops nubicus | reverse complement strand
CCAGGAGCTGCAGGAGGGGACACAGGTCCTGACGATGCCAGGCCCGCTCTCCTGGCACTGGGCACCCCTCCACCCCTGCCTGAGGCCTCTCTCCTTGCTCACAGCCGTGTTTCAGTCACCCACGGGTCGTGGCACCCAGCACCCCCTTGCTGCTGTCCCGCGGGATCCCGGCCGAGCCGCTCTCCCTCCCTGGCACCGGTGCATGGGGCTGGGCCAAGCCACCCCCGGGGTGCCAGCCCGTGTCCCACCAGGGCAGAGGAGCAGGAAACGCCACAGCCAGCAGTGCTGATAAGCAGCTGGTGACCAGAGCAGACACGGAAACCGGGTGAAGCGCCGGCGGTTCCCGTTGCCGCGGCACTGGGAGGAGGGGGAAGCGGGCTGGAAGCCGCCCGGCCCCGTCCTGCAGCTCCTCCCAGAGCTCACACCGACACCCAGCAACGTTCTGCTGCCCGCAGAGCTTCCACCGAGCTACCACCAGCTGTTTAGTGCAGCTGCTGCAGGTCGGCCTGACCACAATCCCACCCCCACGCTTTGCATAGCGGGAGGGAACAAGGTGTAAATCACCCCGATTTCAGACCCAACCTGGGGATGAGAGTTCAGCACCAAACTAGGGACAGATGGATGGGTTTGTCCTCCTCACCCCCCATCAGGGAACCCTTTTTGGTAAGATTCACCACCTTGGCTTCCCCAGGAAATGAAGCTTGGGGTTGCAGTTGTATTTTAGAGCTAGTCTGCAGTTTAGTGTGTTTATCCCTGGCAATTTAAAAGAATCTGTGCTGCAGATGAATAATCTGTGTGATTCCTGCACCCCATTGCTTCCCCAAATGCAGTCTGACCAACAGCAACAGGCTGCTGGTCCATCTGGTGTTGGGGCTACAGCCACGGTGATAATTGGCCTATTTATTAAGAGATCAGTCCAACCCCAGCCCCTCTAATCTCCGAGGACCAGCTAGAACACAAAGGGATTCACCTCTCACCAAATTTCAGATTTATCCACCTGATATAAGGGAACTAACATAAAATAGAAAAAACTTAAATCTAACCATTTCTACACCTAAAGTGACTCACATAAAGTAGAAAGCTTATAAAACTAACCATTTGTGTAAAATAACAGAAAGCTGAGAAACTGATTGCCTTACTGATCACTGCAAAGTGGTTGAGAAAAAGCAGATGCTCCTTTGATCTACCCCCCAGAACAGCCCTTATCTAGGGAAGTGGTTGTACAAGTCAGAATTCCCAAGCTTTCTGCACTTCTCAGCAGAACAGGAGAAGGGAACCATTGAAAATTAGCAAAAGAAAGAAAACACAAGGTACCATCTATCACAAAGCTATCAGAAAACAAAAACACAACTAATGAGAAAGCCCTGATGCACCAAGGACAAGAACTGACCAGAACTGGCCCAAAAGCTGTAAATTTGCCAAATCATCCCCTTCCAGATGAAGGGTGAAGAGTACATTGTGAGGAAGACATACAGCCTTCCTCCCAGAGACCACCACCCGTGCCTCGAAGACCCCAGCCCACAATTACCAGGAGGATCTGGGCAAGTGCAAAAGACTGATGAGTTAATTAGCATGCATTATCATATGAAGTGGGGGGTGGGCGGGGTTAGGTAATGAATATGTATAGGTGTCAATTAAATATGTAGTGTTTTACTGGATAAATAGGAAATGATTTTCCCCTTTGGGGATGCACGTTTGTTGTTGAGTGATCCCCTCTGCATCTGTGCACAATAAACACACCCACTGGAGAACTTTTGAGTTCTAGAGTCTATTCCATACGTCACATTGCTACGTGCTGCAGCTGCTCCCACAGGAGAGTGTGGCACGGGCACTGTCTGGGGGCTCCAGGGGGGTTTGGGGGCTCAAACCCTGTGTCTCCCAACCAAAAGGATTCTGTGATGCACAGGAGCGTTGCCCAGGGTCCCTCTGTGGCCCCCCCAGTGCTGAGCTGCAGTGGCTGTGGGGGTGGGAGGTCAGGGCATGTCACAGGGGACACGGACCCAGCGAGCAAGGGGGGGCTCTGACCCCAAACTGGCCCAGCTCAGCCCAGCTGGGGCTCCCAGTTCACCCCCAGGCAGCACAAACACCTCGTTTTGTCTCCCAGGTCAGCAGGGCCCAGGAGCAGGCAGTACTGAGAGTGAAAGAGAGAAAATAACACTTCTGACCCCAAATTGAGGTTTTACCTGGCAGATCAGTCCTGGCTCGCAGCTGAAGCACCACGGGGGGGTGGATAGAGCCCCTCAAAATCCTGCAGCCCCTCTGTGAGTCGGTCAGAAGAGCATTGTCTCCATCTTGCCATCAGAAACCTGGACAATAAGGTACCCCGAAACTCAGGCTAACATCTCGACGAGAGTCTGCAGCAGCCAAACTGAGACCCAGTTAGTGCTCCCACGAATGGAATGGGGTTCCTCTGGATACAGAGGGGAGAACACCCCAGGGCTGCGTGGCAGGGGGTGCACTGTGCCAGCCTCTGCTCCCTGGGGGAGCCAGAGCTGCTCAGATAAACCACACGCTGCTAGCAAGGCAGACTGATCCCAACTGCTGTCTCAGCATTGACAAAGAAATGGCCAACTCTGAGTGAACTTTGCTCATTATAATATCATTATAATATGAAAACACACCTCCTGGCCAAAAGCTACCTGCCTGTATGGCTGACCACGCCTCGGACACTCCTCCCTGGGCATGCCTGCTGCCCTCCAGGGGCTGCTGCTGCTTCCAGAGTGTATCCTCACACCTATCTCAGCTGCTGAGTATAAACAGGCCAGCAGGAGAAGCACGGACAGGGCTGACAGACCCCCCCCATTTCCTGAGGGCTGCACAGATCCCACGCAGCACCTCTTCCCAAAGCAGCCTCCAATAACCAGGGACTGCCAAATTCCTCTGGTTATCCCAGATCCCTCAGCAAACCTGGTTTAAAAGCAGAGTCTGATGCAAGAGCTGCAAACTCAGCACCACATAAGCCTCAGGGTCCTGCCCCTCTATGGATCCGTGGTGCAAGAGCACACATCCCCCAAGCACAGAGCCCCTCTACAAGGAGGGGATCCTGCACCCCCAGGGCTCACAGCACCCCCTTCCATCATCACCTGGACCAGCCACAAGGTCCCTGGGATGTTCCCAGCCTTGTGCCAGGGGATTTGTGGGGGTGCTTTGGTAACAAGCTGCTCCAAACTGGTCTGCCCAGCAATGCAAACTCCTGCGCCGACACGGGATGGGAAGATGAGTTTGCAACCTTGAAGGAGAGCAGGAAGAGATAAGGGAGAACAGGGTGGCCCAGGGGGAGCTCGCTGATGCCAAATGTTAGCAAAGGAGGAGGTAAAAGGGAAAGCCAGAAGTCTGAGGGGGAGTGAAATCCTTCCAAGGCAGTAAAGGAGTGGCTGCAGCTCGGGGGGACGGGGCAGCCCACGGCCCAGCAGAGCTGGCTGCTCCTCAGCACTGCTCCCACCAGGCAGATAACACACAGCTTTCCAGCTGCTCCATTAATTATACTCTCTAATAGCTATAAATCAATTAACTAACGGGTGGATCAATTAGCTCTTTGGGATGGGAATGCAGCAGCAGGGACAGATGTGGCTGCAGCCTGGATGGCCAGTGTCAGTGTGTCCCCCTGGAGAGCTGAGGGGCTCCATCACTCCAGGGCTGGTGCACGTCTTATCAGAGCCTGCTGGGGTGACCTGAGTGACCCCAAAGAGGAGAACTACCTCCCAGGGACAGGGAAACAGGAGTCATGGGAAAGCTGGGCTAATAGCATGGGATTCTGTGTAAGGATAAGCTTCTCTGGTTGCTAAAATGTTTATATAATAAAGCTCATTACAGCTAAAACCCTGTGGCCAGTTTTCATTCCACAAAGGATCCTTGAAGAACCTGCCCATCCCCACAGCATGGGGTGACACACAGCACACCCCAAAAGGTTCAAACCACATCAGGTTTGGGGCTCTGCAGGGAACAACTCTGCTCTGGCCAGGTCACTTGGGCAGCTCTCAGCCCCAAAAGCTGCTTTTTCCAGGCACAAGAGCTCGGGTGCAGGACCCAGGAGCTGGTGCACAGTCGAGGTTCCAACTCAGTGCACCAACCTGGTCCCAGCTCACCCAGCAAACGCCCTGGATCTGGTGCCAGCTCGCCCAGCACACACCCTGCCCTGCTGGAAACCAGCTGCCACGGTGACCCGGGCTGTTTGATGTGGGACCACGGGAGCACGGCGATACCCAACCTGCAGTCCAAGTGTGGAAACTGAGGCAGGGAGGGCTGAAATTACTGTGAGATTAGGAGCAGGGTGCTGAGAAAAGGTGACAATGGATGCCCAGGGGAGCAGGGTGCCCTGGCAGCGGGGGCGTGCGAGGCTTAAGGGCACTAATGGAGCGACTGCTGCTGTTGGAAATTCCCCTCCCGGTGGGAACAGGCACCTCCCGGGAACGTGGTGATGCCTGGGGTGGCTACGAGATACTTTTTTTCACCCCAAAAAAGCTGCAAAGGTCATGAGGGGGCTTGCTGGGAGAGGGGGAGTGGGGTAGAGGCCAGACCCCACTAGGTGGGGAAGAGCGAATCGAGATCCATGAGCCAGAGTGGAAGA
>NW_008621703.1:599-814 GCF_000691845.1 Merops nubicus | reverse complement strand
CCGCCGCATTAAAACCGGCCAAGTTTCCACGCCGGGGGCAGCGGCACGTCGGGGTCCTGGGTCCCAGCTGAGGTCTGAGGACCTCGGTCCGAGCCGCGGTGCCAGGGATGCACCCCAACTCCACGGCCCCGGCCGTGCCGGGAGGTCCCCTCCACCCTCAGCCCAGCGCTTATGCCAACGCCTCCAACCGCTCCGACCTGCTCCCCAAAGGGCCC
>NW_008621703.1:0-252 GCF_000691845.1 Merops nubicus | reverse complement strand
ATGCCCCGCAGCCGCACCAAGAAGTTTATCAGCTGCATTTGGATCGCCTCCTTCCTCCTCGCCATCCCCATGATCTTCACCATGGGGGAGATCTACGGCAAGGACCGGGATCCCGACTCCCTCATCTGCACCTCCACCGTGGACGCCTCCACGCTGAAGACGGTCATCCAGGTGAGGACGCCCCCCCCGGTGGCATCCCCTTCCCGGGCTCCGACGGCCGAACTTTGCGGAGACGGGCGGGGATGGGAAGGG
>NW_008621702.1:0-517 GCF_000691845.1 Merops nubicus | reverse complement strand
TTCCCAGGGAGTCTTACTGATTAACTCTGAAAAGTTGGAGGTTTGCTTTCTTAAATTTTAGGGTTTTGACTTTGCTTTTGAACTCCCTCATACCCCGTAGGACTGTGAACTGCACTAATGCATGGTCACTGCAGCTCAGGCTGCCTCTTATCTTGATATCCCTGATGAGCTCACTAGCATTTGTGACCATCAGGTCTACCGCCCACAGCAGGGAGGCGTTCTGTTTGGGCGGGACCTGAACTGTTAACAGATCCTCTAGTGTTAACAAGCTGTAAGGGTCTGCATTTTTTTGGCTTTCTTCGTCGACAAAAGCCAAATGTGATCCTTTAGCTCTCTCTGCTGGACTTGGGATAAATTATCATAGAAATTCTTTCATCTTGATATGGGACTCTATAAAAGGGGGGAGGATCTTCCGGTTCTGCCTCTTTCATTTCAGGACTTGGAGCAGGACGTCAGGAGACCCACAGATGCAGGGTAGGCCGTTCCTGCTACCTTCTCGGGATTCAGCCAGAGCCAG
>NW_008621701.1:0-7074 GCF_000691845.1 Merops nubicus | reverse complement strand
CCCTCTCCCCATATTTGTATATATGTATATATATAAATGTAATTTGTTTGTGTGGTTGTGTTTGTTTTGTTTAGTTGTGTTTTGTTTTTTTTTTTTTCCCGCCCCTCCCCCTTCAGTGAGCGCAAAGGCCACTGCCTCCTTTCCTCGAAGCCACGTGCTGTGTTCTGTTTGGACCTCAAGCCGTTCCTAGCTTTTGTCTTGAAGGTCTCTGTTGTGACCCATAGTTTATTTCTTCCCTGAAAATTCAAAATAGAGTGCATGAATTAGCTCTGTAAACTTTTTTTTTTTTTTTGGCTACACTTGGAGAAGAAAAATAACTGGGGTGCCATGGTGTGAAATGCTATCAAAAGAAACACAGTCTCTGTTAGATGCTTTTATTTTCCCCTCTCCAGTCCTTATTGCTATTCCCTGATATGCACAAGGCTAGTAATGGATTCTGATCTCATCATGATCACTCTCTGTGCTAGTCTATGTAAGGGATGATTCTCATTCATTAAGCTCTAATCATTGCCTCTTGTGTTATCCATCTATTGACAGGAGCCCTCATGGAAGTGATTTTTGTCCTGTTGCTGTGTTCTGTTGAGTGAAAATGGTGATATGAAAAGATGATACCTCCTTCCAGAGCAGCAAACTGTGCACCACACTGTGATAATCAGAAAGCTTTTTTTTTTTTCTCCTTCCTTCCTGAGCAATGGTGAAAAACTACCTCATGCTTTGAATATTTTACAACATCAAATCAGCTAGGATCTCAATATAAGATAGGTAAGACTGGCTTAACTCATTCAGGCTGAGTTCACCTCTTCCCAACGCCTTTTTCCCATTGGACGCGCAGGGAGGGGAAGCGTTACCACAGCACCAGTCCGAAATCTCCCACCCTGCAGCTGTTTGCAGCGCGGGTTTTCCTGAGTCTAATGGGTACTGCTTATGAACCTCTCTGCGAGGAATCTTTGCTCATGATTAAGTAAGCAATGCTAGATCTTGCACCTCACTTTCTAAGCCTCAGAGAATGAGGCTGTTAAGGCATTTAGATATGTTGTTTCAACCGTATCTGAGGAGGATTAACCTGGCCCCAAACTAAGAGTATCTTACCTGATGCAAATTCTGCTGTTATGTGCTTTCTGTGGCCAAGAATGTTCTTATTCCAGGCATTGGTAAAGGATCCTCTCAGATGCTAAAACAAACTAAATTTCAGACCTTAGAAGCTTGGCTGAGGAGCTCAGGCAAGTCTTAGGGCTCATGGTTTGTCATTTTACTGCTTTTTGTCTTTGCCAAGTATTTTTGTGTCAAAGTGAGTGATTTGCCTTTATCTTACTATCTAGAGTGGTATTGTCCAATAGACAGCCCTCTGAAGTTACTGAATAGTTACTGTTCAGAACACCTTACAGCTACCTTGGTCCATAGCTAATTTGTTCTTTTACAAGAACCTGCTCTGGCAGGAAGTAGGATTTTTAATTATTTCCCGCCCCCCCCTTAACCTTGACTACTGAATGAAGTAAAACTGCCAAATCAGTCTGGACTCAAACTTACATCTTACCATGCACAAATTTGATGGCTTTCCCACCCCTGTTGTGGAGATTTGTTCACGTCTTTAGAATACTTGCTTTCACAAGTTAATCGCTAGTGCGTGGCAATATATTATTCAGAGAAGATATGCTCTTCATAACAGTGAAGGTATTACAAGTAAGGTTCTCCTTTTTCTTCTATAGACTGCACTAAGACTACCAAAATACTGTCTTCTCTACCTAAGATGCAAAAGAGCCCACTCTGTTGCCAAAGGGCATATTTCTTTCAGGATAATTGGGTTGATATTCAGACATTTTATTGATGATGTTCTTAGTCTATGAGTAATCTTTAAGCTTTCTGGGACTGAGAGTAAACAAGATTGATCTGGGAGTAAATTTGTGGTCATTTGGCGTTTGAATTGGGCACTACCCTTTTGTCTGGAAACATTGAAT
Source organism: Merops nubicus (assembly GCF_000691845.1). Taxonomy (NCBI): domain Eukaryota; kingdom Metazoa; phylum Chordata; class Aves; order Coraciiformes; family Meropidae; genus Merops; species Merops nubicus. The sequence continues at coordinate 5,119 of NW_008621701.1, read as the reverse complement.
ATTGCAAAATTGGACTATTTTACGGTTATAATAAAGGTATGCTTGGTTCTTTCTATGCAATATACTGACATATGGACAGTTGATATCACATGTCAGACTTATTTTTTCAGATGGTAAAATTTTATATCATACATGCTCTGAACAGTGATTCCTCTCTCCCATGGATAACTGTCCTGCAAGTCTTCTGAACAGGTGAAAGATCAGAGTTGTTCTTTCTTTTTTTTTTTTTTTTTTTATCCTTAGCTTTTTCCCAAGAAACACGAGGTGTGGACAAGTTATCCATAACCTAGCAGTTTGCATAGTGGAAGGACAAGTGGTGAGGGCCACCAGGTGCAGCAAGAAGGGAATTTTTGCTGGATATTCAAGGAAAACAAAGCAAAAACAAGTTGTAATGAAGCGGGTGCCTTAAAGTGGTTGCAGAATCTCCGTCTTTGGAGACTTTCAAAAGTCAACTGGACAAGGCCTTCAGCAACCCAGTATAACACCTGAAGTTAGCCATGATTTGATTTGAGGAGATTGAATGGAATGACCTTTGGATATCCATTCCTGCCACATTTTTTACTAGGATTATATAATAAATAAGATAGTCTCAATTCCTAAGGAAAGATTGAGCTACTTATTTTCAATAGTGGCTACTTTATGCAAAGAGGAATATTTTATTGTAGAAATATTAAAGATAGGTCTTGTTTTTCAACTTTGCAACTATATGGCTAAAATTAATTCTCACAACTTAAATGAAAGTCATTACTTACCACAAAGTTTTAATGAGAATAACTGAATACAATTGTTATGCATTTGAAAAGTGTGATATATTCTGATATGTTGAATACTGATATATTGACTCTTTCTGAAAGAGGAGCAATGACCTCCCTCAGCCTGCTCTTGATACTGTTCCTACTGCAGGACAGTGTGCTGCTTTGCTGCAAGGGCTCATTGCTGGCTCAGTGTTCAATTTGTTGTCTACTCAGACTCCCAGATCCTTTTCTTTCAAGCTGGTCAACAAGGGTGTGCTGCTACATGGGGCCTTTCCTGTGCAGATTTAGAAGTGTGCATTTCCCATTGTTGAACTTGAGATTTTTGTTGCCTGATTTCTTTACCTTGTTGAAGTTCCTCTGGTGGGCAGAACAATCATCTGGTGTATCAACTACTCCTCTGAGATTTGTATCGTCTGTAGTTCTAGTTCTTTAAGGTCAACATTTTCTGTAGTGAGTACAAGATTTAAAAAAAAAAAAAAAAAGGATTTTGACTAGTGGAATAATATAGATTCTTGAACTGTGAAATATAATACTTTGAAGACCATAATACTAAACTGATGCTTATTTTTCTTGGTTGAGTTGACCATTTCTGCTTCCATGGCTATCACACATCTTTTTAAAGAATCTTGTAAGATGGTCCTGCATTACTGTGGCTATGGGGGAAAAATAACCAGATAATAAGAATATAGGAGACAGGATATTATATTTGATAATATGTAATCCTGCGAAGCATGTGCCTGTGTAGAACACTGCATTTTGTATCCATCAGAACACTAGTACTCCAACAGTTTATTTAAACCTAATTAGCAGATGTGCTCTAATGATGAAAATCATAATGAATGTATTCCCTGAACAGATTATCAGCAGTATGCTTCTTAATTTTACACAGACTTTTCATTTGCTGGCAAAGTGAGAAGAGGCCATCTTCATTTCACATCTTTATAACTGTGTGAAAGTGTACTTGCTGGATGCAGTGTCACAGCACAGATACTCATCAGAAATTCCATACTGAGCATATATGCGATGGATTTATGAACAGTGCATTGGATCTGTGTATGCCCAGTGAGTGTACAGGAAAAACGAATTTGTTTTGAAGAAATGTAACTCTTATGGGCACAACTGGATACTTTAATGGGTAACTATGAATGAACTGTAAAGGAAGGTGCCTGGTAGGAGTAATTTAAGTATGGGAGGGGGAAAAATGAGCTTAATATAGTCAATCGGTAAACAGATGACAGTTGTCACTTGTGAGGTAATTGCCTGCTGTCTGTTCTGAAGCTTTATAAAACAAACAAACCCCAAGAAAACCAAAACAAGCAACAACACCCCACCCCACCCCCCCAACAACAAAAACCCAAATAAAATGAAGCCAAACACCTGAAATGCTTCCATGAACAAGCAGTAAGGTCTTTGTTTTGCCTGGTTTTAAAGACAGGGAGACGGTTCATTTTAGTTTTTAGGATGGCCTGTGTGAGGGCACAGGATAGTACTTTCAATGGTAATCCTTTGACTGTGGAATGAACTTGTGATGAAGATCAACCCAGTATAAGAATTGACTGCTTTTGAAGTACATTAGCAGTTTTTCTTGAAAAATTGAATCATTATCATATAAGAGTAGTTTTACACTAACAACATAAAATATGACTGTTTTGAATGGAACAACCTTGTCCTGTTTCCTGAGTCATTATTTTGGAGAGAGATGAGTAGGTTTATGCGTGACGTGGGATATTTCCTGTGATTAAAAACTAATGGGGCAGTAGTTCTGTATGTTGCACTCACCCTTGTGACTCCTCTGTGTGATGGTATGAAGGTCACTTTTACAAGATACTCCTCGAATACTGTGGTGATAGAAAGGGGTGGGCAGAAATAAGTGCAGCCATTTGACAGTAAACAGCAATTCTAAGCTGTTATGGAGAGGGTGAATGTGATTTCTGAATAAATCATTGAGGAAATAATTAGCTGATTACTTTATTATGTATGCACATAGTACTGGCATGAATGACACCATTGATAGGGTATTATAGCTAGTTCTGATATCAGTGCTGAAGAATGTTTGACAAATAATGAAATATTTAGGAAAGTATTACAACAAGTATTTATAATCTGTCTGAAAGGGCAAGACTTGAATTCAGTTCTTCACCAAACCCAAACATTAAGGGTGGCCTTGACCACAATCTAAAACTACTTATATGAAGAAAGATCTGTTAAGAGGGGTAGCTGTCATCTATCAGAAAAATTTATATTGGGTTAGACAGCTTGAATTCAAGGCTTAATCAAACTGAGGTGTAAGAGATAAGGTGCAAATTTGGTGTTGTAAGATACTTCATTATCTTGTGGTTAATTTACTTGGCTTTTGTTTAGTATTTTTTGTCCTTTAGATTTAGCAATTGTGACACTTTGTTTTGGCTCAAGCTACCTATAACCAACATGATTTCTGTAACTGAGTTTTGTTTTGTGGTTCATTTTGTATGGTATGTCATCTTTCTGTATGCCACATACTTTCATCAACAAAGCATGACTGCATTGCAGAGTGACAAAGTGGATACACTGCTATCTTGTTATTCGTTGAGGTTTGGATATTTGAAAGTTGGTTGGATACAGCTTGTTAGAATATTAGCTGAATGCTTTTATCAGAGTACTCAGCACGGAAATGAAGTGCTGGTATTATAAATGCCATTTGCAGATCTCAGAGTCAGACCAGATGAATAATGCAAGTTGTGCTTTCACAGCTGCTGAGTTTTCCACGACCTGAGGAAATCAGCAACGCACTGATGTCTAATCAATGAATTAATTCATAAGGTTTTCATCACAAGCCTCAGAGTAGTAATTAAGATTTATTTAAAAGAGTTAATTTCTCCAAAACTAGTGCATTTTTTTACTTCATAACATTTCAACATTGTTTTTTCCTGTCTGCTCCTCCCACCTCCTCTGTCCCCTGGATGACATGAATATGCTAGTATTATGTGAAAGTAACATTTACTGTTAGGACAAGACTTCTTGCACATGTGCAACCATCAGTATTCAGTTCAGTGATCTGTCATAACTGTCCTACCTACTTTGCTTGTCAAAAGGGGTCTGATGTATTACCTGAAATCAATGTGTTGGATTAAACAGGTTTAGAAATTGTGCTTACACTGTCACCAGGTTCATTGTGAGATCACACATGCCTATGGTGGTAACATCACTTGCATGTCATTGCTCACTTCCTCGATTGTCTTAGGCTGCTTGGTATGCTAGGGTTTGAGCAAGAATATGAAAACAAGGCTGTCCACTTGCTGAGGGTTGGTAGATTTCACGCTTAATTTCACACAATGATTAGAAGAGCATTATTTTAATCAGTTACCTGAGGAAGTGATCAGCTGTGGTTTAGACTGTAGCAATGATGCCAAGTGGTGGAGACTACATCCAGACAATATTTAGTAGTAAGGTCTTTGCCATGAGAACTAACAGATGGAATTTTTACAAGAAAAAAAAAATTGTCAGGTAAACTGAAATAAATCTCTTCATACCATTAATTTGGGGAGAAATGCTTTAGGGTTTGCAGAAATTTAATAAATATGCATATGGTGGTTGTTTTTTTTTTTTGTTCTACATCCTTTACATTTATACTGGCTTATTAAAGATTTAATTAAGTTTTCTAAAAAGGGAGAGTATGCAGTCTTGCAAAAAAAATGTAGATGACAGTGTGGGTTCATAATAATTAGGGCTTCAGGGATGAAATAAAGGGTCTCTACAGTTAAGGAATATTAAAGGAACAGCTGCTTTGAAAGCTTGCAAAAATGACATTTTATTTGTCACATCTGTCTTCTGTTTGTATTCTCACCCTGGTCCTTCAATATTTGTGACCGATGACGTACGATTTACTTCTACAACTATGTAAAATAAACAAAAGTTCCAGAAGATATTTTACTCTTTTCATCTGTAAGAGTACTTTTTTTAACCAACTTCCTACTCTTCCATATCCTACAGTGTCTTTGTGGTCCAGTCGTTTAAATCTTAAAAACAAATATTTGTTTAATCTTTTATTTAAATCTTAAAAACAAGTATCTCTGAAATTAATTAGTATTTTTCTACTTCAACAGCAGGTCACAAAGTATTGCACAGAGTTCTGTTCTTTTAAATCCCTCTTTTATGTCTGTTTTACTGTCAAGGTTCTAAAACCTTGACAGTGGTTAGACAATAAATGTGGTGAAGGAACTTCGGACCACTTTAACCCATGGTCTTCATTGGTCTCTTGTATTCTGTGTGGAGACATACATAAATAAGCAAATGAGATCTGCTTTGTCTTCCTTGACTCATAACTCCCAAACTGTTCAGGATGAGAACAGTTTCTGTTCCGTGCTTGTGGTGGTTTAAACCACTTT
>NW_008621700.1:232-1687 GCF_000691845.1 Merops nubicus | reverse complement strand
CTGGCACGGAGAGATCCCCCCAGCGCCGTCAGGACCCCCCAGGGTGCCCCAGCCACAGGGTTGGGGTCAGGATGCTGGGGAAGCTCACCTGCATGTTGGTGAGGATGAGGAGGATGCCACCCACCGAGATCATGGACATGGCCGGGAAGAGCAGCACCGCCAGCTCTGGGGACACAGGGATCAGTGGGGACAAGGGGGGGGGTCCCTGCTGGGTCCCCCCCAGGTCCGGGGCAGCCGGTGCTCATAGGGTCTCACCTGGGGTGGAGAAGGCGACGAGCAGGGTCCCACTGGTGTAGAGGGAGCTGGGATGGGGGGACAGCAGTGACACGTGGGACAGGGCTCAGGGGACACACTCGCACCCGTGGGTGCCCCACCGCCTGGCACACCTGGGGCCAAGGGACGGGGAGCACAGGGAGCCCTGTGGTTATAGGGGTGCCATGGGGACAGCAGGGACACCTGAGGGCATAAGGGGGCTAGGGGGGCATGGGACACGCTGGGGACATCTAGTGGCACTGGGAACAGGTGCCAGGATGGGCTGTGCTGCCCCAGTGCCCCAAAGCCAGCCAGCAACCTGAGCTGGCACGAGTGACCCTCGGACATCATGGGTGCCCTCCAGCTAACACGGGTGCCCACTCCCCCCTCCCATGCAGGCCCCACCCTGCCTGGGCGCCTTGATAACCAGCCACTGTTGATAGCATCCACCACTCCAGCCACCAGCACCCTGACAACCAACCCTTCCCCCCAGGCACCCCCACGGGTGCCCCGTCCCTGCCCGCCCCGTGCCCGCTCACATGGCGATGAGGCGGGCAGCAGTGGTGCCGAAGCGGTCGAAGATGAAGCCCATGGGGAAGGTCATGAAGTTGTTCATGAAAGAGCCAATGGTGAAGACCAGGGAGAACTGCTCATCCTGGAGGCTGCATTCTGCAAGGACACGGGGACACAGGAGCGTGGGGATAGCAGGGACATGGGCACAGGAACAGTGGGGACATGGGGCACCACAGGGCACTAGGACAGCAGGAACATGGGCATGGGGACAGCGTGGACATGGGAACCGTGGTGTCACAGGGCATCAAGGCAGTGGAGACAATGGGGACACAGGCATGGGGAGAGTGGGCATGTGGGCACACGGATGCTGGGGACATGGGGCACCACAGGGCATCATGACAGTGAGGACACAGGGACAGCGGGGACATAGGCATGAGGACAGGGGGGACACAGGCATCACAGGGAATCATGGCAGCAGGGACATCAGAGACCCGAGCATGGGAACAGTGGAGACATGGGCACGGGGACAGCAGGGACACAGGGCACCACAGGGCACCAGACAATGGAGACATGGGGCACCTCAGGCCATTGGCACCACGTGGATGTTGGCCACAGGCACCCCAGGACACAAGCACGTGGGGACACAAGATGCAGCAACGGCGGGGCCAGAGCCACCCCAGGGACAGGGAT
>NW_008621700.1:0-201 GCF_000691845.1 Merops nubicus | reverse complement strand
AGGAGAACAGCGGTGGCCAGTGCCCCGTGTCCATACCGGTCAGCAGCAGGGTGGTGTTGGGGCTCGGGGTGGCAGTGGGGGTGGCCTGGCACAGGTCCTTGAAGTAGCCCAGGTCCTTGAGGACAAAGACAAGGGAGGCCCAGCCGAAGATGATGCCGCAGAAGGCCCCGCACTCCAGCAGCCCCGAGAGGAAGGTCCCCA
>NW_008621699.1:0-8358 GCF_000691845.1 Merops nubicus | reverse complement strand
GTCCCAGCACTGATCCCTGAGGGACTATGTAGCTGCTCATCTCCCTTTCTTTATAAATCTGCATATGCATTGTATCATCTTCATCAAGTTTTGTTTGTTTGCTTGTTTTCCTGAAAGATGTACAAGCCTAGTTTCATTAAGGTGGAAGAAAACTCTGAGTGAGCCAAAGTTTGCAAGTATCTCATCAAAGAAGTAGTAGGCCTCTGGGAATTACAGGGAAATTAATGATGAGCTTTAATATCCTTAGATACCTTAAATATCTTCTTCATGTCTGTGAATAATAACAACTTGCTGTATCTAACTAGGTTTCTAACTTAATCCACAACTGTAGGCAGAAATTACTTCCAGTATTCCAACAATAAAATCATATTACTGAGGCACTATTAGGAAAGCAGTTGCTACTTTTCTCCAGATGGCCATTACGTAGTCTAGAAGAACAGTTGAAGGAAACTGAGTTCCTTCAGCTTCTCTCTAATTTCTCATCATAAGTTTTCCCGGAGGTTTGTGTCATTAGTGTGATCTTTGATGTCTGCAGGCAGCCTGCCATAGACACAGGTTATATACTCACATTTCATATGTACGGTTTCCAGAAAGCATGTTTTCACTGGTTTTGAGAATACCTTCTCTGAAATGAAACAAAGTGAGTCTCGACCACATGATGTCACTGAAGCTCATACTTCACAAGAACACGGGATTTTGCATTGCCATCCTAGTCAAAATGTAATACTCAATTCTTCACATTAGCTTTAATTAGACACAGTCATGTTCTTCAACTTGATGATAGTATAGACTTCTATGACTAATTATTCTCAGTAATCATAATGCTAATAAAAATCTTTGTATAGAGGAAATCATCCATTAATTGAATGTTAATCCCATGAGGTCATTTACCAATTTATCCATTTATATGTTTCTGCTAACAGCAAACAGCACATATACTTTTTTGAAAGAAGCAGAAGCATAAAATATTTCCCTGAGATTATCTTGAGGTTATATGCCAGATGAAGAAAACTTAATTCTTCATCTCCAGTCATCAAGTCTCACACCAAAGAGCTATTCAAACTCTGAAATGTATCATCAATCTGTCTGCAGGTAATAGTATAGCCCAGATCTGAGTGCTGAATAAATCCTACCTACCTACTTCAGCAACCATGTACATTTGGAATACTTACTAATACCCAAGCAATGTTTCTCTACCAGCCAGGACACAGCTCGATTTCACTCTAAGAATCCAACATCTTTGCATCACAAAATACAAAATGTTCAATCCTTAGTAATCTCATTTCTGATCTTGCAGCTGGTAAAAGAACTGTAGGACTGACAAATCCTCCCTTGGCCCAGTCTGACAACATCTCATTTTTTCATCACGAATGCAATAGGTTGCCTAATATTAAATAACATATACTTCCCTCACCTAGCCCCTCTCGACATCTTCTCCCACATTTTGTAAAGTTCTTCCCAGGTGCTGCCATCACTGTACAACTTCAAACTCCCATTTGCAGAAGACAACAGTAGGAGACACCAAAAGGTTCAGGCATACTTTTTCTTTGATGCCCTGTCTTTAATATGACTCCTCCTGAAGACAGAAACCATTCATAGTAAACTTCAAACAGTGAAGTATGCAGCAGTGCATCTTCTTAGCCACTAAGACTTATAAAAACACTTCAAAATTCTCTCCACATCGGCTTCTCATAAAGTTTAAATAAGTCTCTACTCCATATGACATATTGGCCCATCCCAGGGCACCTAAAAGACAGCAAAAACCTCCATGATAAGGATTTTTGACCACAATTCTGCTTCTGACACAGAAGTCATATAACAGATGGAACTTTTTAATGAGCGGCTTTGGAGCTTGTGATAATTTCTGCCACTATGTCTATGTCATTCCAACTACAAACACTCATTTGACCTGTTGTCTGATAACAAAATCATAACATAATTTTAAAAACAAATTGTGGCTTGTTTTTCTTTTTTTTTTTTTTAAATTACATGATTGCCCTACAGGAGGGCAGGGCAGAAGTATCACTTATGATGAATCATGTGTCTATGACAATGGTTTAATGAAAACAAGTGATATATGCCTTTATTTTTAATCTAGAATTGCTCTTTTTGTCATGTTTTGTGCAAATAAATGGAAAAGAGCCTCAGTTAGCTGGACTGCAGCACATGCAAAGATGACTTCTGGTAATTTTAATTTCTAGCTTTCTTATATTTTCCTATAACTTTATTTTCCTAAAACCATAACTTTCATTTTTTACTTAATAAAGGTATAGTTCATTTATGAAAGCTGTCATGGAACAAGGAAGAAATCCTCTCAGACTTAGGTCAAATGAAAAATAATCATTAACTAGTGCACAGGCAGGAAAGAACTACTGTATTACTTTTTTTTTTTTTTTTTCTGGGAATTTAAATTCTGCATTTACCAGTGGTAATGGTTGAAAGATAATCCCTGGAACCACTTAAGACAGAGAACTTTGTTACTGCTTGTCCTTATCTGGATAATCAAATAACGAAGTCCAACTGGCTACCAAAGCAGAGCTTTCAAGCTAACTCTGAAATACTTTAAATGTAATTTGTTCAGTAAACTGCAGTACATTAAATTTCTATATTAAGTAAATTATAAGGAAGAGTGCACTTTGCAAAATTAAAAAGTGCTCTGTTAACTTATCTATTATTTCTCTGGGAAAGTTTCCAAAGTGTGTCTACTACAATTAGATACTTTCTTTATGGACAGTCTGTAGCCAGGAAAGGATTCTTGCAGCTCAGCAAACGTGTTTCCAGTATTGTTGTAAACTCCTTTTTGTTTTCCAAGGTGAAACTCCCTGATCACAAAAAACATTTTTCTAGGTTGTATGGGCAGATTGAAAACTTTCAGATAAAAATAACCACCTAACTCACTATCTGGCAGCTAGAATCAAACAAACATTGATCACCTGCATGCTTTTAAGTGACTTATTTTTAAAAGTACTCTTTGGAAATGCATTTAGAATGAAAGTAATTGGGGTACATGATACAGTGGATTTATTTCAGTAGAGTCCCACCACACAGCAACTAATAAATTGCCTTCATAACATCCTATAGGGTATAAATGAGATGTTTTCAAGAGTTTCTTTTTATATGAACAGATACCAGTGCTTCATAAGAATATGAAAAATGCTTGGCCTGAATTTGGTCTGGTTTGGTTTTTTTTTTGTTTTGGACTGCCACCCCATCCCTCCCCTAGTAAAACTTGTCTCTCAACTCTATTTTACTGTTTGAATACTGAAGTCTGTGAGAGTAGGCATCTCAGCCACCTATCATTTTGATAAACCAATGGATTGATGCTTTTTAGTTAGAGTTCCCTCATTAATTCCTGTAATGACAAAAATCTTATTTGTGTGAGATGCACCTCCCTTTACATCTCGCAAGAAAAAGTCCAAGAAGAAGAAAAGGGAACTTCTTACTGAGCTAGAAATGGCTGGGGGAAAAAAAAAAAAAGGAGGGCGGGTGGAAAGAAAGTCAACATTTCTTAAGTGATTGTTATATTTGGTTAGTGTATGTCAGCCAGAAAAAAAAAAAAAGCATGCTGAAACTGCAACTGTGGAAGCTTATCAAAGTAAAGATTATGGCTACAGCATAGTCAGACTTTCACATCAGTCACATTGAGTGCTCTGCAAGAGTTTGAAGACCATAGATGTTAGACACAACAACTACCTTCAGAAAGCTCCTCTCCCAAGATCTCAAAGATTTCCAAGATTAAAGATTTCAGGTCCTGGGTTGTGCATGACCTGGCCTTCAGCAGTTGGAACATGCCTTCCTGGACATGCTAAAATAATGAAAATCTACCAGATGAGATAATTGTAGACAGTTTTTGGAGAGGACCTTGCCTATACTATGCTGTTGCTGTAAAAGGCTCCTGACTACAATGTGATTAGAGAGGTGCCTTCTATGTGTCTTTTGCGCCTGTATGAATGATGCATTATTTAAACAAGATCACTCCAAAGAGTCTTCTAACTGAAATATTTCTCAAGGACTAAGACAGGTTTATTACCCATTGAATATTCAGCAACTCTAAATACACTAATTTTATTTCCAAATGATACCTCTTCATGAGCTAGCTCTCCTAGGGCATAGCCACAAGGTGGAAGACCACATACTGCATGCTGAAAAGCCTGTAGAAGAACAAACAGTCGTTGATAGCTTGCTGGCTGGAGACAGCTGGTGCTGACTCAGGTACAGTGGAGCCTGGCAGACACTGTCATTCACATCCTCAACCCCTTTGAGGAGTTAGTTTGAAAAATAAGCTCTAGAGATGCATATATGTGTGTCATCCTGCCAACTGTCAGGGCTCTGACAGTCCCATCCAAGCATGTGAGTGCTGGATCAAGGCAACAAGGCCAAGAAAAAGAAAGTGTTATATTCTCTTTCTGAGCAGCTTAACAGTGTGGTGTCAGTAAAGACACCATAGCTCAGGCACTTCTCTGCCAGTTCACGATTTCGCCAAGACAATGCCAGAACTGTCACACAGTCAAGCTGAGGAACATCAGGGGAAAATCCTAGTCATCCAAGAAGCAGTAATAAAGACCAAATAGTATCATCCAGCCCACCTGGAAGCTGCAAATGTAATGAGCTATTTGGAAAAGATCATGACAACCTCAAGCTCAAGTGACTTTTGTTTCTGCCAATATGAACTAGTTCTGTACCTCGCTGAGCTCACTACACACATAGTAGGTCTTGCTGAGTGGTGGAAGTCTAATGCTAGCTCACTTCCACATCTTGCAAACCTGGCTTTGTCTTCACTTGGAGCTCTTCCCAGTAACGTTCTTTCTGAGAGGCTCTTCAGCTACAGTGAGGATGTTACATCTAAAAACAGATGCCAGATCCTGCCAGCAAATGCAAAATGACTTGTCGCCTTGCAATGTAATCTGCCCACGCTTGAATTTTGTATCAGTGGCTATTTGTAATTTTTTACCAGGATTTTCAGGATACTTGTGTACTTTATGAATCTAATTTTTACAGAAAATTTCTGGTAGTTATTATTGCATAAACTAAAGTGCTTATCAGATATTCCCCATTTTAATTTTTAAGTAGATCTACAAGTACCGAAAACCAAGCAGCAATTTGCTTCACTCCCCAGGCTTCTTTTCCCTTTCTATGAAACATTTGCTACAGGTAGCATATATAAAATGCATTGATAGACATTTGCCTTCCCACTCTTCCCTACAGAACAATCTTTAAGCCTTATGGGATGTGTGCTGCAAACAGGGTTTTAATGTTCAGTGTTTGTACATTTAATGCATAAGAGGTGAAATCCTTGTTTGCTTGAAGTTCTACACTGTCAATAACTTAGGAGGATTGCTGTGGAAAGTAGGGGGAAAAAAAACCCAAACTTCCTATTTCATACACTGTAGTGCAGCCGCAGGATGTACTTAACCTTAAGAAAGAAATACTGTCCCTTGGGAGGAAATATTAAATGACAACCAGCTCATCACCGTTGCTAAGTGTAAGCATTTGACCTAGGTGCTCTGGACTGCTTTCTGGCAATACTTACCTCTTCCCAATGTTTACAGCACCAATACTTAGCTGCATAGCTTGTATAGGAAATAGCGTCCTTAAAAATGTGTCAGAGTTGTAGTATAGCTAGTTATAGAACTACAATAAACTTGAGTTCTAAGCATTTTTTAATGTCAACTTTCCAAAACAAATAAGCTAACTTAAAATAACGTTTCTTGATGTCTCCCTTCCCTCCTCCTTTTCACTTCCAGGAGGTACAGTCTGCTGCCACACCTTCCCTTTTCCCAGCTTTTCTTGCATTTCCATAGCTGCAGCACCAGGACGCAGTTTCTGGACTCCTCCCACTCACCCTCAAACCCAAAGACAAGGAGGGAGGGCCAAAAGATATTTTTTTTTTTTTCCCAAACCAGGATTCTATTCCAAACCTCCCAGCTCTAAAATTTGCATCACTTTTGATATCCACAATGTGGATGAACATTACATTTGTGGACAGGAAGGTAATTTACCTGAATGAACAAACTGGCAAACAAATCTGTGGGTCTTCACATATTCCAAATCGCATCTAAAAGTCAGGGAGCTGACTTTTTGAAGGTTGCACTGAACTGCAGCTATCAGAGCCCTGTTAGGTGTCCTCGAAGGTCAAGAATTTTCCAGTGGTCGGCTGTATTCACTGGGTGGTCATAGATTCTGAACATTAATGTGATATAGTAAGGAGAGTAAATCTGTGCCCAGGGCATATTACAACACCCCTCATCTTCTTGCCGCTGTACTGAAGTAACATATCCCAGCTTCTATGTAGACCTGACAGCATACAAGAAGAAATGTATTTTCACTCATCGTCAGATTATTGGTAAACAAGAGACACTAAACCATGTTTCTATTCAACAAAGATCCTGCTGGGTAATTTTGGATCATTTATCTCCAAATAACCATTAATTGCTACATAAAATTTTAATCTTTATTTAAACAGACTACAGCCTTGTTTCTGTGTCAGCCTCAAGACAGTAGTAACTTTGCAGCTGTGGTATATTGACTATTTTGTATTTCCTAAACATCATGCACAACCAAAATGTTAAGTGTTAAAAAAAAAAAAAAAAAATGCCATCGTGAAAAAGAAAGAGCAGGAAAGAGGGGAAAGGGAACGCGAAAAAGGAAGGAAGAAAAGTTTGGGAAAGGAAAGTCTGAAAAGCACAGATTTTGTTCTTTTTCTTAATTTATTATTAGGGTAAATGTTTCTGTGAAAGAGAATGACTGTTCCTTGAACATTTTCAGGGTGTTAACCTCCATGAATTAATTATTATATAATCGGTTAACAAAAAACTTAAAGAGTTTTGTATTAAACTCCATTAATAGATTAAAAAAAATAAATAAATTAACCAAAAAACCTAAAGAGTTTTGTTTCACTTTCTTCTGTGGCTCTTGAGCGTAAAGACCAACCACCACAGACTCCCAACACTGACAGCCTCTGCAGGGCTCAGCCACAGGCTGTAGTCACTTGGCAGCACTATCTGTAGTACGGTGACTAATGTTAAAATAGACATATTGATTCAGAACACCACATCCTTAACAAAACCCCAAATAAAAATAGCACTTTTATAAACATCTCCCCTTGACCTTATCACAAAGAATAGAAGGCAAAAATCACCATTTCTTGGGTGCACCTCCACACAGACAGACGCAGGGGAAGCCTCCTAGTCTCATGCCAGGCCGTGGCAGGAAGGGACTGATGATCTACACCTACTGAAGTGAAAAGCAGATCTCCTGTGGGCAGAGTCAAATGCAAAGCAAATAGCTCCTTGAAGTCAGTTATAAAGATGGAAATAAAAATGATGTACAGCTTCCCTCAGCCAAATATATTGGATATTTTGACACGATTCTGCTCCTCGGCCCTTGGCATCATGTGTCTTTTCAGCAAGATCAACCTTTAGAAATAGCTTGACATGTAAAAAATGTCTACATACATATCCATCAGTAACAATAAATAGCAAAAAAAGGCATTTTACTAATACGCTTCTCTTCAGTATTAAATATCATGCAATTACTAAGAATCATTCAAAGGCAAAATTTTAAAAATTGATGGTTCCTACGTTTTTGGTTAATTATACAAAAATAATTTCCTTTGCCACAAAAACTGTCTTAGAAATTACTATTTTTATTATATTTATATGCTGTTGGTCCAAAAGCAAAAGTGTAAACCTTCAAATTAAGATATATTTAAAGCATACTTAATCAGACTCAGAAAAGAAGATATTCCCATTTTAATTAATAGGCCTTCAAAGGCAGATACTGGTAAACTATCTATCTAGACACAAATCTGTTCCCCAGTTCTCAGAACAAAAGACAAGATCTCTCAATGAATTAAATATAAATGTAAATGAGTGAGATAATTTGTTTCTTCTTTTTTTTGGAATAAAAGTAAGGAAAACAGTGAATGTTCTTTGTTAACTGACTTCTATGTCAATGTAGAAATATGGACAACCACAAGGAACTAGAAGGCTTTCTTATCCAGATATGTAAGGAACATCTGAGGATAAGGATGTTATGGAGATTTTTCTATCACATGAGACAATAGTGGAAATAAATTATTTTTATGAGCCATATGAAGATTTTCCAGACAAACTGATGCCAAGAGTATTCTGCCAGAAAAATTTGGGCTTTCTCTACTTGATAACTAATATTACGAAAATCCTGGATAACACACAGCAAAAACAGCCTAGGAATTTCAGCTAAAGTTATGTAGTAAATACACCCACTCCCCTATCATCAAAATATTGAGGAACCCAATGAAGGGAATCCTGAATTATTTAATTTTTTAAAAAAAATTGATGAAGGAACTATTAGTGAGTCACTTTTCATATATATATA
>NW_008621698.1:0-5043 GCF_000691845.1 Merops nubicus | reverse complement strand
CTTGACCCTCACCCTTTAGATATTTATGACTGTTTCCAAGCAGACGTGGGGTGAAGGCACCTCCTGCACCCTAAAGCTGCCCAGGAGCAGTTGGGGGTGAAGGGACAACCACACCCCCTCACAGGGACATGTCCCTCGATGCCTTGCCTCACACATCCACCATCCCACACCTCCCCTCCACGCTGGCAGGGAGACGTGGCCAGGTCCCAGAGGTGGGCGTTGAGCCCACGTGTCATCCCACCCCTCCACAAATGCCCCCAATGTGAAGACCAGCAGCACCTCAAATCCCAGCTGGGGTGAGCTGGTTTGGGTTTGGTCAGTAAACATGACCCCACAGCTCTCCTGTGGCCGGTGACCACTATGACTACTGGTGGTAGTCAACATGGAGAGGTGGAATTAATGCAGGTGACGACCTTCCAGCCCAGTGTTGGCATCTGCCCGTTCCCACGCCAGGGGAGGGAGCTGCCAGGCAAAGCCTGGTGAGTCAGGGCTGGAGCAGCCCGCAGCCTGGATACCCCACGGAAGAGTCAGAGAGAGATGCAAATAACCTCCTCTGTTCTTCTGCAGGGTGTGTCAGCCAGCAGCAAAACCCAACCTCAAGCTGTGGCATCATACACCCTGCTTCCCAAGCGCTCTGTGGGCCAGGAGAAGGAGTCACGCTGCCAGCCAGAAGCATCTCTGGCCTCTCTTCCCAGCCATGTGCTGGTGGCCTGGGTGGCTACCAAAATCTCTACACCTCTGTGTTTTCCTCTTCACACTGTCTCATCGGTGGTTGGCTTCTCTGGGGACTGGAGCAACTCTGTGATGAAGAAAAAAGCTGAGAGACCTGGGGCTGTTTAGCCTGGAGAAGACTGAGGGGGGATCTGATCAATGCTGATCAAGGGCTAAAGGTCAAGAGGATGGGGCCAGATTGCTGTCAGTGTTGTCCAGTGACAGGACAAGGTGCAACAGGCACAAACTGGAACCTGGGAGGGTCCAGCTAGGGTGAACTTCTTCGTGTTGAAGGTGGCCGAGCCTGGAGCAGGCTGTCCAGAGACATTGTGGAGTCTCCTCTGGAGAGATTCCAAATGCAGTTGGACACTATCCTGGGCCTTGCTCAGCACCACCAGGCCTTGGGTTTGTTTGGGACCTTGGCAGCACTGGGCAACATGTGCCCAGATTCGGTCGGCGGGCGCAGGAGGAGAGCAGGGTGGTGCTGGGGCTGCTGGTGGTGCTGGAGCTGCTGGTGGTGCTGGAGCTGCCCCTTCCCCCCCTGCCCGTGCCCGGACCCCTCAGCCCCAGGCAGGATCCGTGCGGCAGGCTGGCCGGGGCTGAGCCCTGCCCGGGGGAGGGGAGCAGATGGCAGCAGACGCTCTCGGCGGTGAAAACGATCGAAGCAAAACACAAAACAGAACGAAAAACCCAACGACTGGGGAGCAGCCGAACAAAAACCAGAGCCAGGGGGGGAGGAGGAGAAGGGTGTGGACCTGATGGACCCTTGCACAGACCCTCACTGCGTGATGCCTTCCAGCTTGGGGTCTGCTCTTCCCATCTCCAGGATGGAGAAGAAATTCGGTGCCTTGTCCTGGAGCAGTGGGGCAGCGACTGGTTTTTAAGACCTGGATGTGCTGAAATGAAACCCTTTGGTGTTTCTGCCCTTTTGCCTGTCCCCCTTCTATCTCCCATCCCCCTCCTGCTGTCATCAGCGGAGTCAATGGGACCCTGGGTGACTTTTGGCACACCAAAGCCTCTCACCTGCCCGGGGCAAACCTGCACTTGGGCACTGAGGGTGAAGGAGCCCGAGCCCTGCACCCGAGGGCTGTTGCTGCAAAACTCCTTGGCACGGCTGCTGCCACCAGCCTTGGCTCCTCCAGCAGGATCACTCCAGGACGGTGCAAAGGTCCTGCTCCTCTGCTCCTCCCATCCCGACTTTGCCCCCTGCTCAGCAGCCGTGCCCCACATTTGGCCCTTGCCCAGCTTTTCCCAGACATCCACAGGCAGAGGGAATTCATTCAGTGTCTGAGGGGTTTGGTTGGGGTTTATTTTTGCCTTCTTGGCTTTGCCAGTAGCTCCTTCAGCTCCGTGGTCCTGCAAACGTTGAGCCACACACAGCACACGGGCAGATATTCCCATGGGGAAAACAGAGCTGGATCTGAGGCAGCCCCTTGGGTGAGAAAAGCAGCTGCCTGGTGATGCTGCAAGAGCTTTTTGCCTGCTCAAGCACATCAGCTCCTTTTGCTGAAGGAGTGACACCATTTGGGGCTTTGCAGGATGAAGGCAGCTTGCTGGGATTCACTGGGAATGTGCTGGGCTCCAGCCATGGAAAGCTGGAGACCTGGCTCCCAGGCATCAGTGGTGTACCTCTGCTTGATAGGATGAGAGGAAATGGGCTGAAGTTGCCCCAGGGGAGGTTTAGATTGGATGTCAGGAAGAATTTCTTCCCTGCAGGAGTGGTCAAGCATTGGCCCAGGGAGGCGCTGGAGTCCCCATCCCTGGAGGGGTTCAAAACACATGTAGACTTGGGGACATGGCTTAGTGGTCATGGTTGGGCTGATAGTTGGACTTGATGGCTTTAGAGGACTTAGAAACCTTAACAATTCAATGATTCCACACAGGCAGGAGCCCAAGAGGGGCACGACACAGTTTTGAGGTGCCAAGACCCCTGAGATGGAATCCCACCAGTGCTGCCTGCTCGAGGGCAACGGGAGGCTGGGCTGGATCCAAACGCCCAACAAGGCTATAAATGAAATGTAAGGTTGGTTTGGCAGCCATCTCTTTTTCCTGATTTTAGTCCCCTTCAGGATCAGGTTCTGATTTTAAGCCCTGTAGGATGCAGGAGCTCCTCTGTGCTCTCCTGGCCTGCCATAATTTAGGGGGCCTGGAAAACGTTTTAGCAGGAACTACTACGTGTAGAAGGGTAACTCCACAGTTACACATCCCACCTTCCAATGCACCCAAAATCTGGGCAAGGGGGAAAAACTGTGGGGTGAGCTGTTTTTAAAGGGTTTTACCTCAAATCCAGCACCTCCCTTCAGCAATTACACTTGCTGGGTAATTTCTGCCCGGCTCCTGACGGTGGCGGCGGGGGAAGGGGTCGGTGCCGGCCCCGGGGCTCAGACAATGGATTCACATCTGGCAAATGGGAGCTTTGAGCTGCTTTGTTCTGCCTGCCTGGCCCTAAGAGCCTTGCCCCAGCTCTCCTCGCTTCATTTCCCCCCTCCTTGGAGAAATTTAGGATGCTGCTCGCCCGGTCAGAGCACCCGAGCCACCCGGAGCTGAGTCCTGGTGGCCACTGCTCTGCGCCCCGGTGCTGGAATTTCAGGTCGAGCAGGATTGGGATCTCACTAGGGTTAGCTCCTGGCTTTGGGAGGCAGGTGAAGGTTCTCCACAGCTCCACCACCACCCGGGCACTCCCGGGAGCCTTTGGAGAGCCGTGAATCATCTGGTTTGGTTTCTCCTCGCCAGGCTCCTCACGCAGCGGCGCTGGGCGGGGGGTGGGTGCACGGCCCCTGGGGATGGAGCTTCTCCCCCTGAGAGCTGGCAGCCCCACCCGGAGCATCTCCTCCCGCTCCCTTCTCCCCCTGGGGGTTTTGTATCGGCCAAAACCTCCCGGGGATGCACCCTGGGGGTGGCTGAGGTGAAGTGAAGGCTCCAGAGGGAGCTCCGCTCAGCTTCGTGTGGAAAGAAGAATCCAAGGCAGGTGTCTGGCAGGACACTCTTCCTCTTCCTCACCACCTCGCCGTCCCTTGCCTGGCATCCTCCTCCCTTCCCTGTGGCCAGGGAGGGATCTTCCCACCAGCCAACGCTTTCCCAGGGGCTGGAAATGTTGATTTTAACGGGGTTTCAGCAAGAAACTCAAAATCCTCCTCCTTCAGCAGGCTTTGGGAGCTCGTGGCTCGCTGCCGAGGTAATGGCTTTTACGAGGAAGCCTTGGGATTTTCAAACTCATTCCATTCCCCCTTCTTTATTTTTTTCTATTTTATCCCCAAAAAGGGGTGTTGGGCAGGGGAGGGAACAGCCCCGAGCTGGAGCAGGAGTTTTTCTTGGTTTTTCCCCAGCCAGGGTGCTCTGCACGGGAGCGAGGAGGGAGCTGGGCAGGAAAACCAGCAGGAAAGGTACAAAGGAACCAGGACTGAGCCTTCCAGAGCTGTGCTACCCCAACATCTCACCATCCATTAGGGTAACTGGGCTGAAATCTGGACGGGGTAGCCCCAGTTTTGCCAAATTTTCCCCTCTGACAGCTTTGGGTGAGCTGGTTTTTGGTGGTAGGAGAAGGGTCTGAACCTGGCACCGAGGGCACCATGGGGAGAATGAGATTTTTTTAGCACCTCGTGGTGCTCTGCCTCTGATGATGACAAGCAATGACCTCTCTGGGAAAGATTTGGCCACCAGGAATCTGTGGGAGCTCGACACCCTTCTGGAGCAAGCTGCCAGCTGCCCATCCAGAGAGATGAGAGTTAATTTTAAAGCATCCAGCATCCGTATCAGCGGGGAGGAAGGTTCCCTTGATTTCCTAAGCGCCAGCAAAACCTAAGCTCCTAAACCCTAATCCTCCTCTAAGCTGGAGCTGCCAGGCCAGGGCCAAGGACAACGAGCAAGCCCCGTTAGCCAAGGAGACCACACAGCTCCTCAGGGCCAGAGAATCACACAAGGGTTTGGGTTGGAAGGGACCTTACAGATCATCTCCTTCTAACCCCCCTGGGACACCTCCCACCAGCCCAGGCTGCTCCAAGCCCTGTCCAGCCTGGTCTTGGCCACTTCCAGGGCTGGGAGAACCATCTAGGAGCCCAAACCACACGGAAACTCCTTCTTTGCCAGGAGCAGCGTGGTGCTGGAGGGGTGTCCCTGGGGAATCTCAGCAGCCAGGGATGTCCCCACCAAAAAAAAACCCCTTTGCTGCTCAGCCACCTTTTCCTCAGGGCAACCCCCATCCCTAGAGAGGGCATCCCCCAAACACCCCGGGTGTGGGAACCCCCTGGTAGCCCAGGGCAGTGGGAATGTGCTGGAGCTCCACAGGGCTGGGCTGGGAGGGGAAGGGGTGGGGATGGGGATGGGGAAGGGGAT
>NW_008621697.1:0-15590 GCF_000691845.1 Merops nubicus | reverse complement strand
TAGTGGCTTCACTGTGGTTCTTTAGACGTTACTGTGAATTTTTTCCTATTTTTGTACTGTTTAAATTATTGTTTTTTTCAAAGTGTCTGAAGTAAAAGATTTGAGGATATAAATATCCTTACAGATCTAACACACACGATTTTCTTTCCAGCTAAGATGACACATATGACTAAAAGTTCAGCCTGAAATGATTAGTGGCCAGTAAGCTATGAGACATGACATCTAGAAAATAAATTAATGTTATATTTTACCACAGTTGCAATGGAGGACAAACTGCTATCAACTTTATAGGAGTATTCATTTAGAACTTTAGTGAATGTATAATTTTTCTTGGTAACATGGGCCAACAGCCGCATAAACCAAATATTCCTTCAGGAAACATACTTATTACTGTATTTCAATCTGAGACAGACTTTCACTGTTGCATTGTGGAGTCCATGTGACCAGCCTTGTCTCTTGGCACAGGATGACCTGTGCCTGGTCCCGCTTGCTGGAGAGCAGAGGTTGCAGGGGATGGGCACCAAGGAGTAATGGGGTGTGTGGAGAGCCCCTATGGCTGCTGCATGAGCTCTTCCAGTCCGTACCCTGCTGCCTTCTCACCTGAGTGTGAATGCAGTGAGAAGGCTAGAGCATAAATCAGTAACAGGATCCCTTAAAGGCATTAGTTTTGCATCCTTTTGCCGTGTCCTTTTTTTCTCTCTGAGAACTTTGTATGTAGTCAGATACTCTCAAGTGATTCATATATATGTCAAACAAATCTGAACGAATAGGCTATATTTTAGTGGGAGAAGAGTTGTATTAAAATTATTCAGTTCAGGACATTCAAAACCTGCTATCAACTATTATGAATATTAACTTTGGGTCAGTACAGTATGATGAAATTATTTGCATCTGTGGGAGACTGGCTGTGTACTGTCCCATTTACTAATCTCCAGGCATGTCTTTATCTAACAAAAAATTTCATCTTCCTCCGCAGAAGAGACATTACAAATAATCCTTTAAATCAGGAATTTCCAATATTTAAAAATGCTTCTATGATGTGTCTTCTGAGGTTGCAACTGAAATGAAAAACTTGCACTTGGAGCCAAACAGCTGCTAGAAGTAGGTCAAAAGTTTTTAATTTGAAAGCTGTAGCAAGTTGCAAGTTTTAATATAAAGCTGTAACCTGTGCAAGACTCAGAAATTCAAACCTCTCCAAATCAGGAAATTTGGACTGCAAGATTAACAGCTTTACACTGATTTCAATAACTTTTAAAAAATTAACTCCCTTCTGAATGTGTTGTGTCGTTGCCAGCCACCTTCCTTTTAGCTCAGTTTGTCAGCATGGGTACAACGAATGTAAGTATAATGCACCTAATAGCTGATTTATCTCTGTAAATATTTTTTACTGCATGTAAACTGCATTTTTTTTTATTGTAAACATTGTTTTCTATTTGTAAAGTGTGAAATAAACTATTAGTTTCATTTGCCTCAACTTCCATAACAGCTTCTATGCCATGCTTGCCAAAAGCCCCATTAAAGACATATGTGTTTTGACTCAGTAGTTCCAGTGACAGAATGCATACCAGTTGCTAGCAGTTGGAGTTAAACTGGTTACTGAAAATTAAACTCAACGAACTGAGAGCTACTTGCAAAAAGTGTTTTTGGTAGTCTGTCTACAGTTTTGCAATGTAAAGTTTCAAGCCTGATCTTAAAAATAACTCTCCCCAAGTCCAATTTCCAGTCACACAGTACACACAGCTTGCTAATTTGTGCATGAAGGAGGACACATTTTTTGGATGAGGCTTGTATCTGTGATTATGTGTTCACTTGATTCCCTCAGTAATATGTAATAATTGCGAATGATGTTTATCCTGCAACAACACTATTCTTGGAACAGTGCATGATGTGATTCATGAATGGAAATGGGAAGAGGAGATCACTTTTTTCCCAGTAGCAGCCTTACTACTTTATTTACCCACCCCAACACTATAAGGTTCAGAGACTGGATTTTTGAGGAGATGAAAACTCTGGCCTTGGATATAACATCTGTATTTTTAATTTAGAAAATGATTAACCAAGCAATATGATGGAAGTTGCCAAGTAAAAATAACTTTGATTTACCTAAAAATTTTCCATTTGTCTAGTAAAATTCTTCAAAAGTGTAGGAGAATTGTAGGAAAGATGAGATGAAATGACCAGGAATTTATTTCATCAACACTCTGGATCACAGTTTACTGAGGGCTAAGAACAGAATACACTATAGTGACTTCAGTAAGTTCTAAATAAGATTCAAAACCACTACTCTGCTCTGAAGGCAACCCTGGTAATATCACAAGGATTAAAAACAAAATCACAAATAACAAATGTCTACTTCAGAAGACATACCTTGTTTCTTTTCCCTTAAACACTAACATACCAGCAGCAGATGAATGAATAAATCTGTACAAATTTGAATACATTTTTTGTGTCTAGGGTTAAGAAATTTGCAAAACAGATGCTCATCAGAGGGAGGAATGAAAGAAAAGCTGACGCAGCCAACTCACAAAATATTTGCTAAAATTTAGTCATACATTGTAAAATGCTAACGTGATTGTCATCTTGAAAAATATTGTGATAAAGCAAACAAGCCACAACACACAAAATGTCTGGAAATACCAGAAGAAGCTCAAAAGAATTAGGAGCTTGCATTCTGTGGAACCAAGTAACAGCAAGGTTTGTAGCTCGCTTAGCCTTGAGCCCTACCTTTTGTGTCTAGTATTATACACAAGGGTCATTTCCCTGTGATGGCAAGTATACAGCACCATTTTTTACCAGGAGACTGCAACTGTTCATAAATCTGAGAAGATGACTTCTTTAGCTGGGTACAATTTTGACAAAACTCATCATGAATGAACAAAAAATTAGATATTACAGAAAATACTTTGTGATCAGAGGAGTGTTTGTTCTTCATTTTGTGCTCTGGAGGATAAGTAGCAGAATTCTGACTGGTTCTTGTTTTTTCTGGACAGGTTTATCTGTATAAATAATCTATTATCTTTTTGCCATTTATCAGAATACAGCGACAATTTGAGCTTACAATGTAAAAAAGAAGAGTGTACATGCAAGCACCAACAAAAATCTAGCTGAAGTTTCTTGTTATTTGTAGTTTGATAAAATATTATTTCTCTCCCATTTTTTTTTTAAATCTTCTGTGCCCAGATCACAGAAAAAGAATGTGCTGTGGAAATAAACCCTGTGGGTTACTGAGAAAGAATATATGCACACTGCTCCTAGCTGCTTAGTGAAGTGGAAATGCTGAGAGAACTGTTCCCTGTCATCCCCCGTGGAAGAATGGGACTACAGCTACATGACCTGTATTGTGTTTTCCAAAAGGCCAAAAATAAAGATGGGATGTACTCAGTATGAACAAGGAATGGGAAAAGAGAGACGTTGCTGCTACAGTTTTGTCTTGGCTTACTTTATCCACTGCCTGAAACGTTAAAAATAAAATACTGTCTCACAAAAAATTTCTGCATTTTCCTCTTCAAGGTGGAACTGAATAAATTAAGTTTCTGTGAAAAACAGCTGTTTTCAGCTATCTTCTTCAGAAAAGTCAACTTTATTTTTCCATCTTGTTGTTTTGAATTGTGTGCTAGTGAGTCACACAACTTCTGGATACATATTATAACACAAGATATTGTCGTTAATGGATCATTGTATGATGGCATCTTGATACAACACCCGCCTTAATAGATCGCAAGACAAAGTAGGATTGTTTAGCAGAATATCAGTGGGAAGTGCATAATTTTATTAAAACCCCTTTTCTTTAGACATTTATTCAGGAAAAAGTACATGATAGTTGTAATCGAATTGCTTCCTTCTACAGATGCTGTCCTACCCTATTTCAGTTGTTATAACATATAGAACCCTCTGAAGTGGAAAATTAACAGGCTTTGATCCAATTCAGACTTCTTTCTTCTTTCTTTCTCCTCCAGAAATGAAATGCAAAAATGGTCTCTTTAGGATCTATCAAGCATAAAAGAACAGACATCTCCTGGCTGGATGTGCCAGACAGTGGTGCTACTCTGAGAAGCATTTCCAGTGCAAGACTTTAAAAGCAGCTGATGAGCCCTGGACACATCCTAGGACAGGAGAAGACTTCCTAGGTCGTAGTAGCTGAAGGACCAACATAGCAGCCAGCACTGCGAAGGTACAAGCAAGAACCTACTGTTCCTGTATCTGGTGCTCACTTCTTCAGTGCCCACAACAAGCTGGTGACAATAAACAGAAATTATTTTCCCATTTCATCTAAGGGACAGATCAACTGTTTTTGCTTCTGGTCTGTGCCAGTGGTATGGACTGTGTTAACTGTAATTTCAGCAGCTCCCTTCCATTGACATACTGGAACCTAGTGTGATTTATGAGCAGCTCAGCTACCCTCAGGCACAGCACCGTCTCTCAGAGAGACAAGGCAAAGGGAAGGCCAAAGAGCATCATCTGCTTGATGCTCATTTATATCTGTGTATCCACCTGATCCCAAAGGCCAGCTGAAACAGTGTGGCCGCATTGAAGGGCTCTAGCCTGACCTAAAATCACAACAACTTTTTATTTTCCCGAGAAACTTAAAGGAATTTTTCAGCAACGTCTGTTGTGAAAGCAGCACAGTAAGGAGTAATGGAAAAACGCAAACAAGTCACTTCTGACTTTTGGTCTCATCTCTGTCAGTGGCTGGCCTCAACTAAATTTTGTACCTTATACAAGCTATGTTACAAAGACAGTGTGGCCAGGAATTTTAGTGTGAACACAGCAGTGTATTTTTCTTTGTCTTATGCTTGGAAGTGATTGAGTCATGGTGGCTAAATTTTCACAAAAATTTTTCACTGGAGACAGATACACAGATGAGAAAGTTTGCTGCAGAAATTTTGTGCTTGACAGCATGACAAGAAATCTAAAAAAAAAGCTTTTTAAAGCAGAAATAAGGTGCTGTAGGTTTCTAGGTATTCAGGAGGCAACTTCACCTGTAACACAAAAGTAAGAAAACAAAATGTTATTTAACACATCCTTTTTCATAACAATTCATGGTCAGCACCTTTTGGAATAAGCTTTCTGATCCTCTGAAACATAGGGCATAGGAAAAGGGAAACGATGTGGCAATTTTGCATAAGTACACTGAGTTGTTGTGGGGAAGTTCTGAACAGAGGGCATGGATTTGTCTCATGGCACATGCCAGCTATTAGATCCTAGTATATCAGAGGGTTAAACATAGAAAAGAAAGTAATTTTGCAATGCTTACTTAGTAGGTCATGCATTTGCTATCACATGTTGACTGGCACAGTAGCCTGGTGGTCAGTGATATTTGATGGCTGCTGGTTTCTACCCATACAGCTGTGTTGAGGCCAGGCAACAGTATTCACTTCATGTAACGTCTGCACCTCTGATGGTTTTGTTTTAAGGTTTAAACTCTATAAAATATAACCGTAGAAAGGAATGATTATTTTTACTAACACTACATTTGTTGAAAAAAAAGACATAAATGGAGGGAGGGTAACTCTGAAGTAATACTCTTCAAAAATTTGTATCAAAATTTGGAACAAATTTTAGGTGCATCAAAATGTTCATTATTCCTTTTGAACTCAGTGACATCTAACGTATAAAACGAATGTAGAAAGTATTGAGTGATAATCACAACCATACAGTTTTGCTAAGCAGTTACTGCAAACTACAAAATTGGCTAAATTTATGCATGCATCCATCCTCTAAGTTGCATTAATATTTTTTTTTTTAACTCTGAAATGTCTTTATTTTTTATTTTATTTTATTTTGGGGAGAATATTTTGATCTGGGTGGTATAGTTATCATAGGAAAATAATGGTAAAGTAACCGACATGTACTCAGTCTTCACTCCAGCTTTTCAAACTTTTTGCGAGAGTGGGAGGAAATAAAATCTAATTCATAAATCTCACTTTCAAGGTGCCTAAAGAGGGAGGGAGAGTGAGTTCTGAAGGAGAGGGTCTGACCTCTCATATTCCAAGAGCCAGGTTATAAATTTTCCACTCTTACATTTATCCTAACCCAGATTGAGCAAGAACTTACTATCTCCTCAGAAAATTATTTTTTTGTGTTCCTTCCAGAACAGCCTGGCTCACTTTTAGCAAGCATTTTTAGCTGCATTTCCAATTTAGAAGCTTATATTTGTATTAATTTATTTCCTTTCATTTAAATTTAATGGTGATTCGACCTTGAGTATTTAAGTGTTAACCGTTGTCTTCATATGGGGTAAAGAATAAGAAAATAGCTGTCTGGCATTTTCAGAAGTACTTCAAAGCAATCAATAACACAATATTCATATGTAACTCTTAAGAAACCTTTCTTTACTACAGCTAAAGCCACCATGATCTTTAACGTTTCTTACCCGCATTAATGGTCTCATGAGTTAGAAACTAGTTTCTATTGAAGAGAGAGACCTGAGAAAGAGTGATTCAGTGTTGTTTTTATTTTTTTGTGATGTTTTGCAAGATCTGGTATTTTGCTGGAAAAATCCCAGGTTGTGGAAACAACTTTAAAAGGATTGTAAATAAGAACTTGATCATGCGATGTGATGCAAAACAAAACAAAACAAAACAAAACAAAACAAAACAAAACAAAACAAAACAAAACAAAACAAACCCAACAATAAAATGCAACAAAACCACAGAAGACAGAAAACAATCTTTTTTTCTTAATTTCCTGATTTTTTTTTTTGGGGGGGAAGATGAAATCATGCTAATGAGTTATGAATGGTTTGTGGAGGTATCTTTTGTGATTTAAAGGAAAGATCAGTAAGAAAGAATCCCAACTTTATGTTTTAAAAGTTTTTTCTTCAACTTTGTTGATGCCCTGAAACAACATAGTGTTTTACAATCCTAATTTCTAATGAAACCATGGGGTCATAGAGTAATGTAGACTGACAGGCCCTTCTGGAGTTCTCAAATTCAACAAGCCACTCAAAGCAAGATCATTTTCAAAGTTAGCCAAGGTTGTTTTAGGGCCTTGTCAGAATGCATGTCAAATACTGTGAAGGATGAAGGTTGTACAGCCTTCTGGGTAATCTGCTCATGCCTAATCATCTGCCCTGTAAAAATGGTTTTGGTTTTCTTTGTTGCAAGGTGTGACTATTGCCCTTTGCCTTCCTTATGCATCTCTAAGAAGGATCTGTCTTAGTCATCCCTGTAATATCCCAATAGGTAGCTGAAGACAAGTGCGGTCTCTACTTGACCATCTCCTCTTTGGGCAAAGCAAGCCCAGCTCTGTTGACCTCTTCTGGCCTGGCATGTCATGGCTGCAGTGTAGTGCACATTCACTGGGTTTGCTGTGGTTTCTCAAAGTCTCTTTTGCACTGAGGACTTGAAATAGTGCTGCAGGGTGGCAGTAAATTTGGGTTAATGGGTGTAATTGCTTCTACCTATTTACTAGCTATGCACTCGCTAATACAGCCCTGCACAAAGTTTTCCTTTAAAAGACAGCTTGTTAAGGAGGGTGTGGACAGTGTTAACAATGCAAAATTCAGATCAGATTCTTCAAAGCTTATGAATCTCTATTTGAATTTGAAACAAATATAGTCTTTGCAAAGCTATGCTTTCTATGTAGGCTCTAAGAAAAATCTTGTGCTCAGTACAATTTGACTGAAAAAAAGCACCTCATATAGGTTACATATTATAGCTTCACTTCTCTGTTTACTTATTTCCCATGGTGAGCTTTGACAAGGAAAATTCAAACAGTTCAAATCTGCATGAGCTGAAGCAGATGGTGGGTTTAGTACAGCTATATTCTTACATATACAATCTGGAAATCAACTCAAACTGAAAGCACAGATTCCTCTGTTCACATAAAAGAGGAGTCAATCCCCCATGACATCTTAAAAATATTCCTGTTTTTATTGAATTGTAACTTCTCAGCCACCACAGATCAGCTTGTCAACAGGTTTATCCTAACGCAGGTTCATCACAAACACTGTAGCCTATGGATGAGAAAACTAGAGATATATTAGAGAAAAGGAATATAAGTGTCTGGACAAGATCACTTCACCTGGTTCTCTACATGTTCTCTGGATCTTTTAAAGAATTATGCAAGAGTTTTACAATGGAAATACAAAAAAAAAAAAAAGACCGTCATCAAAATCAGCATAATACTTCAGAAGAATTTATTTGTGTTACATCATCAGTCATCCATTGTGCTGAAGCAAAATTTATCCTTTCCTGTAGTTAGGTCTTGAACCTGCATGCATTTTTAGGCCTTCATTTCTTGATAGCACTTACTATCACAAGTATTGAAACAGCTGCAGAAAGATACTTTCATAAATTTCTGATTTAACCACAGCAAAAAAACACTGGAAGCATTGCAAGAGGTTCAAGGGTCTTATGAAGTTTCCAAGCTGGCTGACCAAAAAGCTGAGATGATTATACAATCTGAATTACAAAGCAGAGTGTATTTGTCACTCATCTTTATTAACAAATCACACTCTTGTTAAACAATCGTTGACTCATTTAGTTGACATATTTAGAGATTTCAAATGGTGCTTGTTATGGCAATTGTACCTCCATGTTTTTGAAATTGCTTGAGACTTGCTACCTTGATTATCTGTTGTTCATTACTTGAGCTCAGTCATTTGTTATTGGACCTATGCTGGTACAGTTTGCTCTTTATGGCTGAGTGACTGAAACTTGAGAATTTCTGCACACAAATTTGACTTGCAATATATGTTATTAGATGGACAGTAGGGCATAACCCGTTCTGAAACTGATTGAAGTTCTTTTCTGTGTCAATACCTTAATTGTGACCTCATAAATAACAGGCCAGTAAGTCCGGTCATTAGAGATCTTCCAGCTCTGCTATTGCAGAAAATCTTTGGAGGTTTTTGTTTTCTTGGTGTTTGCACTGGGTTTACATGGCAAGGTTCTGGTTGCAGTGGGGCTGCTGGAGTGGGATCTGTAAGAAGAGACGTAGACTGCACCTACTTGGAGAGCTTGTTCCAGCCAGATCCATGATGGACCCGCTGCTGGGAAAAGCTGAGGGCATCAGCGACACTTCTTGCACTTCTGTGATACATATTTAAGAAAGGGTAAAAAATCACTGTGCAGTAGATATGAGAGAGAGGAGTGAGAAAATGTGAGAGAAACAACTATGCAGACAGGTCAGTGAAGGAGAGGAGGAGGTGTTTCTGGCACTGAGCAGAGATTCCCCTGCAGCCCTTGGGAAATACCGTGGTGGTGCAAGCTGTCCCTCAGCAGCCCAAGGAGGACCATGTCAGAGCAGATATCCACACTGCAGCCTGTGGAGAACCCCATGCTGGAGGAGGTGGATATGTCATGAAGGAATCTGCTGTCCATTCAGGTGCAGGTTCCTGGCAGGAGCTGAGGACCAATGGAAAGGACTCCACAAAAGAGGAGGGTTGCTGGAAGGACCCTTGGATGACTCATACTGGAATGGCCCTCTCCTGAAGTTCTGTAACCTGTGGAAAGGACACTGGAGCAGTTCATGAAGAACTTCAGGCTATGGAGAGTCTGTGCTGGAGATGTTCATGAGGAACTGTATCCTTTGGGAGAGACCCCATGAAGAAGGAGAACAGTGTGAGTAGGAAGGGGCAGCAGAGACTAAGTGTTATAGACTGACTGCAACTCTCGTTCCCTATCCCCCTGTACTCTTCAGGGAGTGAAGGAGGAGGTAGAAGAGTTAGGAGTGAAGTTGAGCCTAGAAAGAAGGGGGAGAGATGGTGAAGGGGAGGTGATTTTAGTTTTATTTTATTTCTTTCTGTCATACTCTGTTATCAGTTGGCAGTAAATTAAATTAATCAGCCCCAAGTCAAGTCTGTTTTACCCATGATGGTAACTGGTGAATGATATTTCTGTCCTTATCTTGATGCATGAGCTTTTCAGTAAATTTTATCCTCCTGTCCTGCTGAGGAAAAGGAGTGAGAAAGTGACTGGGTGGGCACATGGTATCCAACCAAGGTCAACCTGCTGACTTACTGGGACCAGCAAAATCACAATAGAAAAAAACCTCACCCATGTTCTCAACTATGACACAGCAGCTGTATTCATCCAGCAAACCAGAATACCTGAGACCCCATGTTTAGTTCCATACTGGTAAAGCAAACATGTCTGATATGATCTTGATGGCTTGCTGTAGTCTCTGTTCACTTTGTTAACAGGAGGCTGGTATGTTTAGCTGCTATAGCATAAACAATCTTCCTGACACCACTGGGACCAGAATTTACCTCTATTCCTCTGATTTGTAAAGCCCGTGTCATAGAAACTAACTTCCAATAACCTCTACACCTTAACAGAAATAATTTGTACCTTTCTCTTAGCTATCCTAGAGAAATGTATTGGAGCATTTTACTCTGCAGAGACAGAACCAGATGTGAAGGTTTGTGTGCCTGTCTCGATGGTGTGCTTTGATGTTTGCCAGATGCTTTGAAATCTTCCCTATTCCTGGCCAGGCTAGGGTAAAAGCAAGTAAAAGCATTTTATTTACAAAATCCAAACATAGCCAACGTGGTTACAGAAGTTATGAACAAGGACCACTAGAAATAAAAATAAACTGTGCACGAATCTACTTCTTCAGGATTTCCTTGCTGTATGGTAGCAAGCTGTTTAGCCAGTCGCCCGCCCCGTGGCACATATTACAATCTTCTAACCTAAATGTGCAGTCAGTGAAGAAAACTGCAGTTTCAAGGGCTGTAGAACATTTTCTACCCAGCCCCTTCATGGATTAATCGAGCATTAATTCGGACTCATATCCTTTGCACTTTCAAACCTTTTCCTTCTCAAGTAAAAACAGACTTTTTCTTGATTGGGAGATACTTATGCCACGATTCTTAACTATCCTTGTACTTAATTAAGCAAATAATACACCATCCACCTTTATAATCCATCAGCTTTTCTTTGTGGTGAGCTATTCACAGCATTTCACACATTGTTCTTCATGCAGCACATGTAATTTAACAGCCAGACTTACATGCAACCATCCAAGCAGGATTAATGCCTGCTCATCATAGGCTCTTTCTTGTGATGGGTCTTGCCAATAATCAATAATGCTACGATGATAATTCAGGTGTCTGACTCTCCAGAGTCTTCTGCGTGCCTACTGCAGATTGGCTTGTTTTCATCACGGTTGCCTCTTCCGTCTGTTATAATCTGCACAGTTCCTTCTTGGGGCTGAGCCTTCTTGGAGGAAATAACTGCCACCCATGGTACAAGAAGCAGCCCAGCAAACTGACAGACCTTCCCACGCAGCTTAGAAAGTGAGACCTTGCTCAAGGAAACTGGTGTTTAACGAAGCTGAGGCAATAGTATCCAGAAGCAGGCAGTAGCTGATAAATTTGGAGTGCTCCACACCACCATCACCAGTGGTGTGGCAACAGCACAGGAACATTAAGTGTCACAGTCCACTCAGGACTGCTGTCATACCTGAATTGCAAGCACAAGAAATCTAATAGCTTTTAACTCTATATTCCCCCAAATTAATGATGAAAGGAATACAAATAATGGAATATGTATCCCTTATCATTAATGAATATGGCGCTGTTTTTTTTTTTTTGTTGTTGTTGTTATTGTTATGGGAAGGGCTAGCTAATGAAGCCAGCTTATTGTGTTTTTTTTAGTGTCTTCATTACTCAATCATGTGCACTCCAGTTATCCTTGTGAAATTATATGGAGTTTGTTTTTGCAGATTACGTACTTAAGGGACCTTAAGCAAACTGGTGCCTTCCATAATGCCCCTCCTGCCAGCATTTAAAATGCAGTGATTCATCTGATGGATCATTTAAATTGACTTAAATAAACAGAGACTGTCAGTGAAAAATGGAAATGGGAAAGCTCAAGTAACAGCCTTGAATTTTCCAAAAAGTAAGAAGAATACATTTTAATGTGTTTTCACCTGTAGGATAGCACCTCCTGGAAACATCAGGAGACAGAACGTCAGAAAATTTACAGACAATATCTTTGTCCTAACTTTCTCATGGATAACTGTTACATCATCGCAATTTAGAGCCAAAATATGACTGAGCAGTGAACTTTCCTGGACAGCTGGCCACTGTTTTTCTGTTCTTTTATTTCTTTCTTTTTTAAAATAATTTAATTTTTTTTAACTAAAACATACCTAACTACAAATGGTCATGTTCTCATGCATTGAGGTGTTAAACCTCTGGGCAACTTCTAAGCTATTTATTCAAAGTATGACCTAAGATCACAAAGGTATAGACTATGAAACTCTCTCCCCCAGCTCTCTGACAATGCACAGCAGCTCATTATTCATGTGCTTTACACTGGCATGTAAATACTCAGAAGGTGACCGGGGAAACCAGGACCTTGCTGCCTTTACAGATTCCAGTGTGGCTGCCTGACGATGCACATGTGCTGCTCTCTGGCTGATGTTTGTTGCCAGTGATCTCTGAGCATGATACGTAAATATAAGATAACCTATACATTTAAGAGTGGAAGGTGTATTTTATATAAACTCAGTCAAAAAGTTCTCAGAAATATTTTGTTGTTTATTTCAGTTCTTTGTAAAGAAGTGATTGGTGAAGTCTGAGTTTAGTATCACCCTGAGCATGTCAGATGATATATGGAAAAATGGAGTAGCTCCCCATGCAGTGCCTGCATTGCTGCACATCTTGTGTGCTTGAAAATGGAAAGGATGCTCCAGAACGCTACAGCATAACCATATAGGCATCAATGAAGCCTTTCATCACATACTGTTGCACTAATTCTGACTTATGTTCCCAGGTGCTTTGCTCTGTTCTCTGAAATCAAGCTCATTTTCATCTGCTAGGTTTAGTCTTACTTAGGTAGCAGTGGAAAAACAATGAAAGAAACTTTTTGTTTTAGTCATATCAAATGAATATAGAGGGGCAAATTATCAGCAAGGAAAAGACCAGCAAAGACAATTAAGCTAAGAGTTTGATCCAATACACCTAATAGAAACTTGATCCTGGGAAGCGGATAATGTTGATACTGCTTAATGGGGGGAAATTAATAATTTGAATCATATTTTCTTCCAAAATAATGTGGTTCAATAAAGAAAAAAAGCTTATTTTATTAGATCAACTGAATTATTTGGAAAGAGGTTAACTGAATAGCGTATTACAGTTCAGTTTCAATTGTTCAGATTTCAGCATTTGTCAGGCTGTTTCTGTATGGTCTTTTACCCAGCCCAGCCTGTGTCTTTTGCTGAACACAACTTGCATTATTTCTGGGGTTACTTGTGGGTACTGGCTGTGCACCTGAGTGGGAACTGTTATCTAGACAAGTAATCTCTTTGCTGTGTAGGCCTGGGGTAGGACTGTTCCTGCAGCTTCAGCGTGCTGCCAAAAGGCTTCTTTGTCCCTGTGTCATGGCCTTTTGCAGCCTTATGGTTTCATCCCACAGCATCTCCTCAGCTGCTGCAATGAGCACCCACAATACCAGTCCAATCAATAGCTCTGAGAGAAATGCTTTGCCCTGCTTCCTACAAAAGAGGAGTGAGATACAGAGGTGTGAACAGACAGCTCCTTTTCTCTTCACACTCTTGTTTGTAGCGCTGTCACCAGCCTCCTTTCTTTCTCATCTTAGGACACATGTACAGCCACTGTGAGATAAGGTCTAACCTGCTTTCTTCTTCTTTCCAGTTCTGAGAACGATGCAAGTTGAAAGGTAAAGCATGTAGAATATTTTAAAAGGAAATGTTTCAGAAACGTTTGAACAGTATGTGCCATGTGGTCCTTTCCAGGTAAATATTTCACAAACCAACATGATGAAATGTAAAAAGGAGATGCCTCAAATTTTTAAAAAAGTAATATGTTTGGACTTTGCATTCTATGGGAAGCTAAAAATCTGGGGGTATTGCTGTTATTCAGGATGAAAAGAGTACTTCCATTTTTCATCTAACAGTAGTTATATTTACTCCATCTGCAAAAAAAAAAAAAACAAAAAACAAAAAACAACCTGTCATCCTCATACCTGTCTCAAAGTGGAATGGAGCTCAGCAAGAAAAACAGGATTCATGTGTGCTTTTATAAGGACAATCAGGAACACCAATACTCAGTAGACTGCAGAGAGCAACATATTAAAATGAAAACATTAGGGTATGGCAGACTAGACTTTACGATACAGTTCTACGCTGTAGTAGGAAAGGAAGGCAAAAATAAAAAGTAGGGCAAAAAAAAGATACAGAATTTAATTAGTTTAATGACATGTCTCATTTCTGTAGTGCAGATGAATGTACAAAGAAACTTGCATTTTTATTTTATCTTCAAAAGCAATATTTCAGCTTTCAAAAGCACACAGGTAGCTGTTAGGATTTTCTTAGAAGACAATTCTTATGACAGAGCAAGCAGTCTAAAGTTTAAATATTTATATCTAACTTTGAATCTTTTCAATTTAATAAATAAATCCTAGAAGACTGGATATGGACATTTCCTCAACTTCCAGAGCTAAAATGGAAAGAAGACACAAACAAAATTAAATAAGAGGAAATTTAGGAATCACATATGTGACCAAACAGAATCATATATTCACAGACATAAAAAATAGAACAATGGACAATTTACACATTCATCATTACAGTAAAAACACCTCAAAATATTCATAGAAATGCTATTCTTTCCATAGTTAAATCCATAAAAATAGTAATCCATGAATTTTGGGTGGGATTTTCTACAACACGTAAATATCTTAAGAAAGGAAAAATAGCTTCCCATGAAAATGGGAAGTTTGCTTTTAAATGATGTAGACAGTTCTAAAGTTTTCTTTCCTTAAGGAGAAAAACAAGAAAAATAAATTTTAGATTGAACAGGAATTTCATGCTGACTCAGTTGTCCATTCTTTTGTATGACAGAAAGGGTGAGAAATATTTTTGAGACTCCACAAGAAGTACAGATTTGTTTTGAAGCCATCATGAAAACAGGTGGCAATTAAGTGAAGTTAAAGAGAATAATAACACATGCCCCCACACAAAAATACCTTTTATGCCACAAATAACCAATCTGTGGATTTCTTTGCTGCAACAGATAAGTCTCAGTCCTCATGGCTGGATACATAAGAGGAGAGGGGAGAGTAGTCTGGTACAGTGTATATATTGGTACTTCATTCTTAAAGGCTTAACTACATGAATATTTCAAAAGAACTTGCAGTAGACTTGCAATGGTATACTCATGAGGATGGTTAAAATAATGCAAGAGGTGTTACTACTGTGGAAAAAGAGAGCAAGAAATGTACAGTTACCAGCATACAGCTTAATGGTCTTTAACACCTGTTGGTCCTTCTTGGATACTGAGTGGCTTCACATTGAAAATGCATAATCGAAGGTCTTTCTAGACATTTTAGACCCATTGGTATCATCACCTTGAATAACTTGTGCTTAGACCGGGCACTGCAGTTGCTGTAACTCTTTATAGAGAGACTCTTTTTATTGCCAGTTTATGAACACTGAAGAGTATTCTATTTGATGTTTTGGAAATAAATAGTGTTTTTTTTAGATCTTTTCCTGCCTAATATTAGTTTATTATTTCAGCCTAAATAGATTCTTGTTCAGTTATATCAGTTTAAATATGGATGATATTTGATTATTAGTAATTTATTTACTTTTTATTAAATATAAATTGATTATAGATA
>NW_008621696.1:0-5178 GCF_000691845.1 Merops nubicus | reverse complement strand
CGGGGCTGGCACCTCTTTTCCCTCTTTAGTTTGTTCCTAGCGCGTTTGCACGGATTTGATTGTAGAATAATAATATTTACTTGAAATTCGCCGTTTCGTTAAGCTTCTTGACAATAAAGTCTCTTTCTGGAATATTTCCAGACCCAAGCTCAGAAGAGGCCTGAACAAACCCGGAGAAGGTAATATGAAATTCAGGCGTGTTCTCCCAGATATCTAAGGGTTATTTTTTTTCCTATCACAATTTTTTTTTATTTTTTTCTGCCACCGATGTGTTGCAATGCCTTCATACACTTTTGTTCATTAAAGGAACACTATTTTCCCATCGTCACAATAAATATTTGCCTTCTGAGTCAATACTTTTTTCGAAGGCATTTAAACATCCTGTTATGAACACAATTTTCTTTATACCAAGTCATTTTCTTTTTTGATCTTCATGAAGATATAGTAATGACAGATAAGTAAGACCTGCATTGTCAACAAAACTATTAAATTACACGGACTAGCCCCTCAAACTGCTAGGACTTAAATCGAGTCACAGCATTCTAAGGAAAATGAGGAGCGTTAAATATAAACAAGTTTTCCAAGATCCCAAAATAAGACACCTTTGATTAAACTCCTATATATGATGAACTGCAGTTCCAAATTTGCAATAGTGACTCTGCACTTAACTACTTCCACAAGTGGTCTCATGCAAAACCGATGCACAAGTCCATGTTTGCAGAACATGACTTTAAACAAGTGGATTGTCGCTGTGCATGGTTCAGTCTCCCCGTAATACTTTTTCGTTAGGTAGACAGGCTTCTGACTTCAGGTCTTTACTGATGAAGAGCCTTGTCTACAATCACAGAGACTCCAAAGCTAAGGATATTATTCCATTTCACTTTGAAGGTCTTTTATGATAAAAGGCACAATAATAATTATCAGAGACTTTAAAATATAAAATAGCATTTAATTGTTAATCTTGGTTTAGCCATTTATTCCATGGGAGAAACTTCTGTAAATCCGTGTATTCACAAACAGCTCTGCGAATAGTTTCATTAAAATTACAAGTGTTTACAGTATTATACCTTAGCAAGTATTAGAGATGAATTTACAGATATGGAAAAAAATGCTCAAAACTCATTGGAAATTAGGAGGACTTCTTCTACTGACCGAAATCACCCCCTTCCACCCACCCTGGGCCGACACCCTTGTCTCACAGAGGTGGACCTTGTATAGCACTTTGGGGGTGCTCTTTCATCACTACATTTTGTTGTTGGAAGTTTTCATCTGCAATGATACAGTTACCAGATAATGAAGGTGGAAGGCAATCTTTTTATCTGCTTCCTATAATGTTAAGATGCTTTTCTTCTTTCCTCACTTCACTCCATCTTCATCGGTTTTAGACAACTCCATATCAAAAAGATATTGACAAACTAATGGAGTATCATTGGGGGAGGGGGGAGATTGAGCAGCGTAGCAGAAGGAGAAATAATTAAAATTTTATTTTCTGAAAGAGCTTATCACGTGGAGGATAACAACAAATATTGGAGATATTGAAAACATAAGCACTACAGATTAAAATGGTTTCTTTCGGGGAGTCAGAGTAAACATAACTAAAAGAAGATTAAATGGATTAACTTTTGAGCAGACTATGTGGTTTTTGTCTCCTCGTCGGATCAGCTATAGCAGTAAATGAAGTTCTGTTGTCACATGTGGCTTCCTAACATAGAATTGTAGGTGTCAGTTCATACTGTATTCCAGCAGCAGCTGGAAATGACTGAGAAATGTTTCCATGTTCCATTAGAAACCATTGGTGGAAATTCTTCCTTTGAATCTTGAGGTTTTTTCTAGTAATAAAAATTTTGCTTTTAATTGCATCTAGGTGTAGCTGAGGACAGCATCTGACTCCAGAACTGAAAAGCCCTTTAGTAGTCCTTCTTTGCATGGGTAAGTCCGGTTTGTATTCATGGCAGTGCTTTTGTTCATAATGCCTGTACCAGAGCAGCGTCTGGCTCATGTGTCACAGCTGCACACATTGTGCATGGGACTAGGGGCAACAGCATTAAAAATGTCTGACTGTGACTGAAGGGAACCAAAGACTGAGGCAGATGAGGAGACATTTGCTGACTAAGGAGGTCCTGTTTTCTACTCCTTTTCTAGTTTGAAACTTCACTTAAGTAAAACAATGACTGTTTTAGAAACTAAATGTATGCTTGAGTTCCTTCTAGAAAGTTAAACCACAGTATAGACTGAGTGCTGGGTTTTGTTTTTTTTACTCATCAGGGCAAGGCAAGCAGCATGCTACAGTAGATCTGGCACAGAAGGAAGAAACATACACATAGGGCACAACAATGTCTCCAGTAATGAACTCAAATTCTGGAGTCCGTAAAACCACACTGTATTCTTGAGTGATGAATTTTGTATTTGGATCACTAACTTAGTTGAAAGAAGTGTAAAGACAGCTCCCTACTGGCAAAATATCTGAGGAGGTTTCAGAACGCTGTTTATGCCAGCTAGTGTCTGGAATAAATTATGTTCAAGAAATTGGCTCCTGATACTCCTATTTCAGATGAGAATTTGTACCGTGTGCTATGTCCTAACACTTCTGGCCAAGCCATAGCCCTCGTTAGGATTTGCCATTCATCATACCTGCCAAGAGCTCTCAGATATGGAGAGGCGCTTGTTTTGAGGAGTGAAAGAATAACAGAAAAGAGACCATTTACTTTGGAGCTACTCTCAGTTCTCAAAGGCATGGGTCCTCCAAATTTCAGGGCTCTGACTTGTCAGTCCGAATACATTTCCTTACGATTCCTACTGAAATTCCTTAGCTATATAAGGAAGACCCAAATTTGTTTAAGATGACAGTATAGGTCCTATAACCCACTTAACAGTTCAAAGATTTCTACTACAAGGTAAGAGGATAACGGCTGCAGGTGACCTGACAGATCTTGAGGTGGGAAGTACCTTTCACAACTCGCTTTTACTCCAGTGGCAACAGCAGATGCTTGACAGCTCATGAGGCTGGACTCTAGGAAGTAGGATGGCAATCAGAGTGCTATTTTAAACATGTTAACCTATAAGCCATGGTTATCTATTGCCTATTGTGAATGGTAATAATGTTGATTTTTTACTCGGTGCCTAAATATTCCATAGGCTTCACTTGATTCTTCTCACAATGGCAACAGGGGAACCTGCAGAAGGGGAAAGCCAGCAGAAGAACTACAAACTCAAACCTAAGAAAATCCAAACCACTCATCTCCATAGAGGAAGGACAGGAAGGAGGACCCCTCTTGTATGTTGGTAAGTAGGCTCAGAGCTCTCCTGAGAGCACAGTCCTCCCTGGGGCTGTGTTGCCAGCATTCTCACAAATCTATGCAACATTTACCCTGGAGGTGATGTTCGTATTTTATTCTGAGGTATCCCACAGAAAAATAAGAGCATAAGCCCTGGGGCCTTAGATGTGTTCTAGCAGAGGCCTTATTAAATATTTTGAATACACATATAGTTTTTGAATAGTCTATTACTTGCTCAAAATTAGTAAACACCTAGGAAATATCAATCTTTGAATTTTTACTAGGTAAGATTTCTAGGTGAAAAAGGACAGAATTTGGACATACCCTTAGCCCTACCCCTGACCTCAAAGAAAGGCTTCATCACAGAGTAGATAGTCAACCACCTGTTCAGTCAAAGATCATGAATCGCTGCTGAATCTGCTCTGTAGAGTGTAGAATTTAGGCTGCACGTGTCTATTTCATGAGTCCAGGAGAATGTATGTTGTAGAGATCCTGTGTTCCTCTTTGCTTCCAGGCATTTTTATGGATCCCCATGTGCTTTTCTCTATTTCATATTCCACTGTAAGGGACCAAGTGGACTTGTGACTTCACCTCTCTTGAGTCTTTTTTATAACCTGTGGACCACAACTTTTACAACCTATAGATCACATTTTCCCCTTAGGTATGTTAGGGTGATTTAATCTGCTTCGTTGTGGTATAAAAATGCTCAGATGAGGTAGTATCATCCATTATTTCCCATCACGGCAGGTCAAGACAGTTCTGGATACAGAATTTAATGCGAGTTAGAGTAAGCTCTGTTTAAGATCTTAAAATTGTGTCAAACTTAAAACAGTCTAATGAAAATGAAAAACCCTTCAACTTATAAATATTCCATATTTGATAAGTCAAAATATGGCCTAATGGATTAATTTAACTTCAAGAGAATGTGGACTCCATCTTGATTTCTCAGCAGGTTTGTACATGACCCAATGATTGACATTTTAATTAACTCTTACCCTTTAATTTACAGGACTGTTTTAATGGAGAAGTAACAAGTAGAAAAATCCTTAAAATTGAAAAGGACTCCGAGTGTTTGTGTCCTTCAGAACAAACATCTAGATATTCTAGTGATTTCAATGCCATTGTTTGTGTATCTGCATTTAAGGAAGATTGCAAATGCTTGTGGGAACATAATTTCAGTTTCTCTAAAGGTAGAGATATGTTTTGTACTTTCTGAAACTGGCATACAGGCAGACTGTGAAGAGCTGGAAAGGGAAAACAGCAGACAAATACGAGCTGAAGACAAAGAGGTGTCTGAAATAAATGGAAGAGCTTCAAGCAATGGTAACTTTTTTGTTTTGCCTTCTGGTTTAAGAAAGAAGAAAGAGACGAGGAGGCCTTGATGGCAGTGTTCAAATTTACAGTACGGGTAAAAAACATAAAAATAAAAAAAAAATCATCAGTGGCCGTGCTAATTCCATGGGTGGAGCAGCTTGCCAAATTGAGCAGGGCATTGATTTACATTAGAGTCAGATACCCATGCTTCATGCTTCATGCAGGGCTTAAGTTCATACCTCCAGGTATGAAGCAAAGAGAACACGTTCTACCACTGTTTTGCACTGACTTCGTACCTGAAAGCATAAGACACAAGGGATCAGACCCATGCTTTCTCTCCTCATAGGTAAGGAGGAGGGGATGATGTGCACAAACTCGGACTTCAGGGATAATCCGAGGTCCGCCTGGTCAGGTGCCATAGCACAGCTTCCCCCAGGGCAGTGTTCCCACGCTGTCCCTGATGCCTTGGCTGAGTCTTTGCCTCCCCCATCGAGGGCAGCGACGGATTTCCCAGGGCGGTGCGGTGTCAGGTCAGGTAAAGCCCTGCGGCCCGGCGGCGCTGCCGGTGCCCTCCCGACTGCCCGCCCTG
>NW_008621695.1:5721-6741 GCF_000691845.1 Merops nubicus | reverse complement strand
ATGATCTTCAAGATCTTTTCCAACCCAGGCAATTCTGTGGTTGCTGCATCTTTCACTGCTTCCCCTTCCTCTGAGGTTCTGTCTTTCCTTAACTTGGCTCAGCTCCTAACCTGCTCCCTGAGAGCAGCTGCTGGGTTTGTGTCTGTACACAGACACTGAAGTGTGTGCACACATCTGTGTGTCTGGGGGCTGGCCTCAGGAGCTCCTTTCCAACCTCAGGAGCTCCTTTCCAACCTCAGGAGCTCCTTTCCAACCTCAGCTGCTTTGGCACTCTGCCAAAATTCAAGGATTACTTCAGAACAGAAAGGGGGGTGAGAAGTGGGGGTGGGAGGTGTGTGTGTGTGTGTCCAACCCCAAGTTCTGGCGCCTCTGCCTGGTGCCCAACTCTTCATCTTTGTCTGCCCCGTGGTGCTCATCAGCCAGGGCTGATTTTTGGGTTGGAGGGTTGTGTGTGTGTCCAGAGTCCACCCAGCACGAGGAGCTGGAGGAGGCCCCCGGGGTCATGTTGGGCATGTGCACAGGATGCAGATCTAAAGTGTCAGGAGGGGTCTGAAGGGCTCAGAAGGGACAGAGGTGGGCTGCAGGGTCTGCTCTGCCTCTCAGGGCTGTGAGGATTTTGGGTTTCACAAGGGTCCTGACTGAACCAGCTGCTTAAAATAAAGGAAAGCTGGCAAAATTAATTAGAATTGGGTTTGTTTTCAGAGTTCCTGAGAGGATTTGAGGAGCTTTCTCCCCAGTGTAGTCCTTGTTCTAGTGAAGATGTTCTCAAGATGTTTTTACACTCCATAAAACAGGAGCACTGGAACTTCACACTTTTTATTGGTCTCCCATTGGAAAATGAAGAGGGTACAGACAGCTGGAAAAGCAGCTAAATGAATTATACTTCACCTCCCTGAATTTTTTCTCCTGCTAATTGCAGTTGCCTG
Organism: Merops nubicus; assembly: GCF_000691845.1. NCBI lineage: Eukaryota > Metazoa > Chordata > Aves > Coraciiformes > Meropidae > Merops > Merops nubicus. Next base: position 5,815 of record NW_008621695.1, on the reverse strand, counting down.
TTACTTTTCACTTGCTGGGCTGAGGAGCAGAGTGGTGGGAAGGGTTTGATGCATTGTTGAGTAGCTGTTGAGTTCCCCCCCCAGAGCAGATTCA
>NW_008621695.1:5444-5690 GCF_000691845.1 Merops nubicus | reverse complement strand
GAATGCCTGCAGTCATCTTTCCCTTTAATAGCTACGGTCAGCTGCAGTTAAACATCCAGTGGGAGTGGAAGAGGAGCAGAGTCACAGGCTGGAATATTTCCTGCTGGACTTTTAAACCTCACAGAGTGGTGCTGGATACCTGGAAGCTGTCCTGCTGATCAGGATTAAGAAATTGGTTTAGGCTGCAGCACTTGGCATTGGATGTCGTGTCTTGGTGTCTTCAGCACGGGCGGGGCAGGGGTCACC
>NW_008621695.1:0-5326 GCF_000691845.1 Merops nubicus | reverse complement strand
TCTGGTGAACATAAGTGTGAGGAGACGCTGAGTGAACTGGGGGTGTTCAGTCTGGAGAAGAGAAGGCTCAGGGGAGACCTTCTGGCTCTCAACAACTGCCTGACAGGAGGCTGGAGTGAGGTGGGGGTTGGTCTATTCTCCCAAGAAACCAGGGATAGGATTAGTGGCAATGGGCTGAAGTTGCCCCCAGGGAGGTTTCAGTTGGATCTTAGGCAGAATTTCTCTGCTGGCAGAGTGGTGAGGAGTGGCCCAGGCTGCCCAGGGAGGTGCTGGAGTCCCCAGCCCTGCAGGGCTTAGATGTGACACTTGGGGACAGGGTTTAGTGGTCCTGGTGGTGTTGGGTTGATGATTGAACTTGATGATCTTAGAGGCCTTTTCCAACCTTAATGATCCTATGATGCTGCCACTAGTTATGACCCTGCTGAAGATGTTGGATCTGTTACAAACATTTAAGAACCTTGTTACATTTTTAGCTTTACTGCTCTCCTGAGCACACAGGATGAGGGAAGTGCAGCCCAGAAGCCTTGATTCCTGCTCCTTTCTTCCAGCCAGTAGATAATTCCTCCCTTGGGTGGACTCCTCCCTGAACCCAACAGCTCTGGCTGCACTACCAACAACCAAGAGCCCCTGCCAGCAGCTGGAGCAGCTTTCCCCACCCACCCTTTTTGGGAAGGAGGTGAGCAGGGTGGGTTCCTCTGCCTGGCTGGGCACACGCTGCAGTCTCTGGGGGTTATTTTTCCTTTCCTTTTGCTCCTTTTCCCCTAGCAGAGCGAGTCCCTCTCTGCTGTTGCTGTGAATCCCAGCAGTGCTCCTGGCTGTGAGGGCTTCTGCTGGAGAGGAGCCTCAGCTGCCAGGGGGAACCACCCAGGTCCTGCTCTCCTCCACTCTCCTCTCTCCCAGCCACTGCTGTTGTTGTTCCTCCTGGCAGAGCAGAGGCACTTGGCCAAGATCCTGGAGCAGCACCCTGGGAGGAAGAGGAGTCACTCCTCCCTAAGGCTCAGCAATTTTTCCCTTCTCACTTATTTGGTATCTCTTACTAATTTGGTCATTTATTCCTGCAGCAGCTCTCTGGGCTCCTGACAGCCCCAAGCAACAGGCCAGGGAGACAGGGGGGGGCTGTGTTTGGGCAGCAGCTCCAGAGCAGGACAAAGCAGGGTGAGCCTGGAGCAGCTGGAGTCCTGGCTCTCCTGGGGTGCCAACGTGCTGCTCCCTGCACACAGGCTGCCCTGCAGAGATCTGTGGCTGAGGAGGAGCTCAGAGGAGCCCAGGGCTGCCAGGCCCTGTCTCTAAAGCAGCTTCCAGGGAGAGGGCAGAGAAGGGAGAGTCCAGGATTTGATGCTTTTCACTCTGCTGTGCATTGCTGGGTAAAAATCCTCCTGGAGGAGACTGCCCTGAGCAGAAGGGTCATGTAAATCTTCAGTGGGATTGCTCTGCACAGCTCCTGACAGGAGCCTGGAGCCAGGGGAGGGTCAGGCTCTGCTCCCAAGGAACAAGACAAGAGGGAACAGCCTCAAGTTGTTCCAGGGGAGGTTTAAGTTGCATCTGGTGGCACGTGGCAGGAGTGAGAGAACAGAGCTGGGGAGAGCTCTTCAGTGACTGAACTCTGCTGCAGGTTTTGTGCTGTGGAAGGTGGGATGCACACAGCAGCCTCTGCACCCACTCACAGAGGGGTGTCAGCCCTGCAGCTGCCAGGAGCAAGCTCCTGGTGGGGGAAACTCTCTGCAAACATCTGTAAAAGTGAAATAGGAACAAGACAATGTGAATTTAACCCCAGCCTTTCCTTCCTGCCACAGCACAGGGCACGTGGGCTTGCAGGGAGGAGTTCTGGAGCATCTCTCAGGGCTCTGTCTGCTAGAATCATAGAGGCTGGGAAAGACTTCTGAGATTATCAAGTCCAACCATCAACCCAACGCTCCCATCACCCCTAACCCATGTCCCCAAGTGCCACGTCCACATGATTTTTGAACCCCTCCAGGGCTGGTGACTCCAGCACCTCCCTGGGCAGCCTGGGCCACTCCTCACCACTCTGTCAGCAGAGAAATTCTGCCTAAGATCCAACTGAAACCTCCCTGGGGGCAACTTCAGCCCATTGCCTCTCATCCTATCCCTGGTTCCTTGGGAGCAGAGCCTGACCCCCACCTCACTCCAGCCTCCTGTCAGGGAGTTGTTGAGAGCCAGAAGGTCTCCCCTGAGCCTCCTCCAAGCTAAACCACCCCAGTTATCTCAACCCCTCCTCACAATCATGTTCCCCAGACCCCTCCCCAGCTCTGTTGCCCTTCTCTGGACCTGCTCCAGCCCCTCAAGGTCTTTCTGATCCTGTGGTGCCCAAACCTGACCTCAGGACTGAAGCTGTGGCCTCCCCAGTGCCCAGTCCAGGATGCTGAGGGCTTGTCTGGCCAGTTTGGCTACCCAAGAATCCAGCCCTGGGGTTTCACTTTGTTTGGCCCAGGGCAGAAAGGGCACTTGGGACACTGCTGAAGCTCATCTGACTGGCTCTGGGTTTACATCCTTGCCTCCATCCTTCTCCTCCTTCCCAAGTGCAAGGGAGGGTTTGCATCTGACCTGAGTGAGAGCCCTCAGCCAGCCTGAGGGTGGTTGGAAGGCACCAGCCACCAACCATCTGCTGCCTTTCAGTTCCTCACCTGAAACCACCAACCATCTCCAGGGTTTAGTTCCTGGCTTGTGACTTTCACATTCTGTTGATGGTGTTTGAGTGGTTTTCTTCTTTCTGCTGGGTGTTTTTCTGTGCCTTTGAGCAGGCTTTGGCTTCACCCTGCCATCAGACCCATGGGTTATATTTCAGTGCAGGTTTACAGGACAGCAGCAGAACCCTTCACAGCAGTGATGGGGTTTTTGAGCAGCTGCACCTCTTGGAGAATATCCCAAAATAATGGCAAAAGCTTTAGATCAAAATGAGGGATTTAAATCTACCAGGCTATCGACAGATTCCACTCCTGACAAGGTTGGTTTTGTTTTCTTCTCTCAGCAAAGTGCAATATCCAGGGGCTTAAAGTTGTCCTGTTTGCTTCTCCTGGAGATTTGGGCCCCTGATGCATGTGAGAGTTTTGATAGAGTAGGAGCTTTCTGCACAGAATGAGATCCTCAATAGCTGGCAAAGTTATTGCTCTTGCCAAATCCAAGAGGTTGTGAGTATGAGAGTGATTCCTAAAGGGTTTTTTTTTCTTGATTGGAATGCTTATTGGATGCTAGTAAGGAGGAATATTAAATGATTCCTCCTAAGCCATTTAATTAAGAATCCATTTTGAGAATTATCCTGGAGACAGTTAAAAAAGGAAAAAGGGTTTTTGTCTTTGAGTTTCTAATTTTTAACTCTGTAAATAACTGTCAAATGCTGTTGTGCTATGGAAAATAGTTTGTCATCATCTCATGGGTAGCCAGAAGAATTTGGGAAAATGCATCCAGAGCATGCTATGTACTGAAAAAGGTATTGGTGGTGTCTGGAGTTTAGATGTAGCCCAAGGTTTGGGCTGTTCCTTCTTCCTGGATTTGCATTCCTACCTCCCACAACTTCCAACCTTCTCATTTATCTCTACAGAGAGGAGATGGAGAGGTTAGTTAGTGGCATCCCAAGATTTCTCTAGAAACCTTTGATATTTCTTTCCTCCTGATTCTCATCTCCCAAAACCAAACTGTCCTTGGTTGGTCCTTCCTACCAACCACCTGATGATGGGTGGGAATAGCAAGTCCCTCAAAATGCTGATGTGTCTTCAGCACATGGACTGATACTCAAATCAGGACAAATATTATCATGGGGACTTTTTTTTCCCCCATTTTATGGCATAGTGATAAAACCCCTCCAGTTTTTTGGGGGTAACTCAGCTCCTCCCAGAGCTGCAGGAGTAGCTCAAGAGTTGCTGTCACTGGGCAGGCTGAATTTCCAGCCCTGCCCCTGGGAAGTCCCAGCCAGCCAGTGGGGCAGCAAAACACAAGCTGTGACAACCCTGGGAGCCTCCCAAAGTCCTCAGAGCCCTGGATTGATTACAGCAATGAAGCACTGCTCAGATATTACCTCAGTAGGCAAGAGCAAGTTGCCCTTTCACTCGTATTTTGCTCCCAGCACGGCCAGTTTTTAGATTGCAAGGTTTGGGGGAATGGAGTTGCTATTTACAGAGATGCAGCACTTAGGAAGAAAAAGCCCTAATTTTCTATTTCTAGCAGTGTATCCTGTGAGTTCAGCAGTCGTGTGATTTCAGAATTTGGTCCTTGCTGCAAGGAAAAGAAGAGATTGTAGCAGCTGAGAGATGGTTCCCTGGGGGGGGGGGAAGAAAACAGTAAAAAATGGAAAGGAAAATTAAAAAAAAAAAACAAACTCTGTTTGTAAGCCTTGTTGAAAATTGTTTAAAGCTGTCTCTGAGCCTCTGAGTTTGGAAGGGAAAAGGCAATTAAACCCACACTGCCACACAACATAGGGAACCTCAGCCCAAACCCCATCAGTCGCTGGCCTTCAATGAAGCAGCGTGAAATTAATTTCAACAAGACTGTACCAGCATGTCACAAGTCTGTGCCAGTCACTACAGAGGGGGAATATTTAAAACCAAATCATTTTCCTCTAATTGCACTGAAGATATAAGACTGTCTTGGGGGTTTTTTTGTGCCCTGGTGGAGAACCTGAGAGGTGGGCCAAAGCAGAGTGGATGGGATGACTTCAGAGGAAGTCGTTGCCACCTAAATATAACTTGGCAGAGCAGAGAGCTGCAGTCCTCTGGGGAATAAACAGAGTTTGGCTGCCCACCAGGTTCCTTTGGGGAAGGATTACAAAGCCTGTGCTATCTGGAATTTGGCTTCTGGGGGAGATGAGGGGCTGGTATGGAGCTGGAGGACCTCGGTTGTGTCTGCCAAACCAGTGGGTGACTGCAAAGCCAACCATCCTTCTGCTTGAGCACCACTGGGGAGTGTGTGGCTTTAGCCAATCAGCTCTGGGTCAAATTGTGAGACAGCTCAGCGTGTTCTAAACCACTTCTGCTTAAAAAGGAAAAAGAAATAGGGTTATTTTGGTTGTATAAAACCTGATGGTGTGGGAAGTGGTGACACCACGCTAGAAGGAAATGGGGACGCTGTAATCATGAGGCTCCTTAAAAAGATTTGTGTTCTTTAGTTGAGCTGTTGGAGTTAGGAAAAGCATGCCATGAAGACAGACAGGTGGCTAGGATCTTCTCAGCAGTGAGGTCTTGAGGAAAATTCCACTGATTTCTTCCCATTTCTAATACTTTGAAGATTATTGTTCTTGTTTTGGGGGCTGAAGTCTCCTCTGGGCATTCGCAACCCAAGGAGTCGTGGGCTGGTTTTTAGAAAGTTGAGAAAAAAT
>NW_008621694.1:364-785 GCF_000691845.1 Merops nubicus | reverse complement strand
GTGGAAAGCCAATTTAGAAGCAAATGCAGTGATGGGACGTTCCCAAAGATGCCACATATTGTCCCACAGGGATGGTGCCAGGTGTCACCTCACAGTGGGTGCAGCTGTGGTGGTTGCCCATGGCTCTGATAGACCTGTGAAGACCTTAGCTGGATCAGGCATCAGCCCACGAATTATCTTTCTCCTGATAAACATATAAATAAAAACCATATATACCTAGGTATATATGGACACGTATCCATACCCACATTATACAAAAATACAGACATTGTATAAAATAAATGACACCTTTAGACCTGCAGATGTGACACTGATTACTTGGAATAATGAAAGAAAGCAGCAATTTGTTTTTTCCTGCAGGGGAAGGGTATTTAACAAAACTCCCATTTAACCATTATTTATAAGGTAACCTTATCTCCAC
>NW_008621694.1:0-247 GCF_000691845.1 Merops nubicus | reverse complement strand
GCTGATTTGGCCTGCCTCTGGCTGCATGCACCCTGCCTGCACGAGAACTCCCCATGAACTCAGCACAAGGAGCATCTTGATTCACATCATCAAAGCCAGGTCCCCAGGGCTTGTCTCCCCTGAGGAATCAGTGCAAAACCCCCAGGATGAGAACTGGCAGTGCCACCAGCGTTTGCATTAAGTCCTTCTTCTCTCCACTAAAATTAATTTCTCCCAGTTGAGCCTAACCCAGCTCCCAAACTGAGCA
>NW_008621693.1:6135-8090 GCF_000691845.1 Merops nubicus | reverse complement strand
TAAATGATTCTATGATTCTAAGATTAATTGGCTAGAAGATGCATCTTCTTCAGAGAAAAGTCACAGTAAAAAAGGTATTTTTCCTTCCTGGAAATCAAAAAAACTTCAACACAAAGACAAGTTACCAGTTAGCATTCAGTAGTTCCTACCTTATTCAAATACTGTCTTTCTGCCTTACCCACCTCACTGGGGCTGCACAATACACAGGAGGAGTTGTTTAAAAAGGTTTCTGATGAGACAAGAGGAACAGGAAATAGGCATGCTGATAAAAGTCCTTAGCAGAATGTAGTGCTGTACAAAGATGCGTGGTCAGAAAAAAAGAAATAGTCATGAAATGAAAGGTAGTCTTGGAAGGGAGACCTTAAAGATTATACTAAAGATGATAGGAGCCTTTGGAGGTCATTTGGGGTAAAAAGAAATTACATGAACCTTATAGCAGAGAGAATTTTATATCCAGCAAATACAATTCACAGTCTTTTTAAGGACCTACATAATAATTTGCTGGTGAGAAACATTTCTTCTCACTATGGGGTCATTCAAACCATGCTAACATACTGGCACCCTGTCCATGTTATGGGATTGCTTCTTGGTGAATACTGAATAATTACTCTTGCCACTGGAGAGATTAATAGCATGAAAATTAAGCTTCTCTAAATGCAATCTTGATTATTAGGTCTCTGAGCGTGTTGCTAGGAATGCATTGCTCTAGTGTTCAAAAAAGTGCACAGTATGTACTGTGTTATCAGTATTTTAAAAGTTAAGAGTTTGATGGGAATTTCAGCATTAAACGTAATCCCATATGAAACACTCTCCAGGAGCTAATCTGTTGCCATTTCCTGTTTATGTAACTAGATCAGCCATAATGAGTTGATAAAAATACATGGCAACTCTTGATGAATTTAGCAAAGCATGTGCCACTGACACATCCTTGCAATGTCTGCTGCTTATACAACACATTTCTTTCGCCCACTGCCTAGGCTTTTTGAAAGTAGCGTCTTATTTTGGTACTTAGCTCAGGCATAGAGCTACATGAAGGAAGATGAAACTTTCCCATACCCAGATTAGGTTCTGGGGCAGTACTGTTGATTCTGCACCCAGCACAAACTGGACTTTTCATCACATGCAGAATCAAAGAACTGACAACACCAAGCAGAGACATAGTCATTTGGTACTTTGCCCCTGAAGTGCTGGGGTTTAAACCCGCAGCCCTGAATGAGGGTCGACGTATAGATGATGTCCACAACCAGGCAGGGAAGCCCCTCCTGATTGCTTTTCACCCAGGGCCTGGCCAGACTTGGATGGGAACCAATTAGGAGATCACCAACAGGTGCCCCCACCTTCAGCACTAACATCAGGTATCCTGCCTCCAAGTTAACAGCGTAAAAGCTGGCTCTGGCCACAGTGACTTTGTGTGGATCTTATGTGTGTAGTGAATGCACTATGTAGGATTTTGAGTTACTGGAAGAGTTGTCTGTGTTTCACCCCCAGTGCCTCCTGTAGGCAGAACCCCCCCAGCGGTGGTGGGACATCAGCACAGCTGGGAGCAGAGGAAGGAACAATGGCATTTTTTTTTGGCCACACAAGTAGAGCTGGACTGACTGCTTGGGTCTTTGGTCAGTTTGCCTTTGCCTCCACTGCATTCAGTATTGTAAGTGAATTTATAAACCTCTTTATTCCAGCAGTGATTGGCCACCTTGAATCCTTGGCATATGATTTAACACAGGAGAGAGGAATATGGCTGGTATGTTGCTTTTTGATGATAATATCATTTTTATTGGGACAAGCAGTCAGCAAAAGAACCCTTCAGCATCAGACCTTCTGAAACTCGTACTGGCCATTACCGACCTGCTTCCTTAGCCCTTCAGGCTGTGAGAGGGAGCTGTGGCTCCCTGTGCAGCGCTGAGTGAAGAGGAGACAGTGCCAGCACAGACCAAGTGCTGTGCCTCAGCCCGCCT
>NW_008621693.1:0-6119 GCF_000691845.1 Merops nubicus | reverse complement strand
AGCAGGACTCTCAGAGTTCCAGTCCTTGGGAGATTGTCATAATTTACCTTCTCAGCACATGCTTTTCCTATTGTTGGCATGCTGCTTTCTGATGATTATTTCTCCGTCTAAACCTACAGATATCTTTAAGGATCTTCTCCCAGGAAGACATGATGCAGGGGCATTTTTGATGTGAGTTGCCCGAGTTCTCAATTTGCTGAGGACAAGGTTATGAGCTCTGTGTTCGCACTACCCAAGTTACACTTGTGCTCAGTCTGTGGTTAACTAGCACTTATGTTCCTAGGTTTTTCCATTACCTGTGGCATGCTGGAGCTCTTTCAGTTCAGCTAATGGAGTGTTAATAAAGGACCTTTTGCAGTAAATTTCATTAAAGATGAGACAAACTTTTTTTTTTAAAGGAAAATGTTATTTTTCCTTCTTGCATTTGTAAAATAGAGAATGTAAAACATCTAAAGAATAATAATAAGGAGTAGAGAAAGAATAACCATGGAAAAAATAAACTCCGAAGTAATATGGGAATAATAGAGAACAAGGCAGAAATATCCTGCCATAGCTGTTCCATAAAACTGGAAAAAAAAGGGATCTTTTAGTTACTATTTATTGTTAATACTCAGCTTCCCAATGTTTAACTAGTTCTTCCAACAAAGTTTTGACATGACAGTTCTTATTTTTTTTTTATGTTAAAGGGCAAACCTTTAAAGTACATGAAGCGCAAGGAGCGGAACTTGCAGGACAAAATGTGTCACTGGGTGCAGTGCCAATATCACTGTTTGCCAGACTTTCCCTGATAGTAAATTTACTCCAGATAAAGACTAGCAAATGGCCATGATTCTCTCACAAGTAGCCTCACCTGATTTTTTTTCATGTAAAAAACCATTGTTAAAATATTTTATATCCTAATTAATATTGAAAAGGCTGCTCTAAAATGGCTTTACTTTCTTGTGACAGTTACAAAACAGCTTCTTGCTAGTTAATTACAAGTGAAAAAAGAGGGAAATTTTCAGCCTTGAAAGTTTTGAACAACACAAAGTACATCATGGTTTTGGCTTTGAGAGATGGGAGGCTGCTATGAGACACAAAGTGCAGCAGATAAAGGGACCTTCCAAGAACAGCTGACATGCTTATGTGAGGGACCTGCTTTTCTGAAAAGATATTTGCATTTGTCAAAGATGATAGACATCTGTAAGTTAAATGAAAAGGATTAGAGCTTTACTTTTGGTTTCATTCCAGAAAAAAATAGTAAGGATTTTTAAGCTCAGAAACATGCCATGTTTTCTTTAAAATAGCTGTTGGTACAAAACAAGAAGTTATAACCAGAAATTTCTACTTGGTAACACAAACTTATTTTGAATTTAATTAGAAATTTTTTAAACAGTGAGTGTTTATACACGAATTAGTATGGGTATACATTGTGAAGTCTTTGGAAAGACAGGAAGAAGATATTGCTGAGCAAGTATAGAAGCAAGATGCTCATAAAGCTTGTATTCATCAACATACACATTTACTTTTCAAAAATACATTAGTTTAGTAAGAAATTCACCAACTGATTCTCTTTTGAGAGTTCATGGGATTGTTGCAAAATGCAACTTGCTTTTTTAAATTTTTTAAGTTTTTACAAAATCTGATTAAAGCTAACACTATGGATGAGAGATTTCAGTCACACCTGCTACACCATCTCTTCTCTTACTATTCCTATCTGTCACTGCAATTCTTTGGTGCAATAGAGCTAAAAGCAGATTACGGCATCTTTCATAACTGTTCTCAAAACCAGAGGAGCCAAAATCTCTAGATCTACATACTTCTTTAAATGGCTTTTCAAATAGCTCACAGTGATGCTAAGCTTTCTGCCTCCAGCACATTGAAGCTGTAGAACACTTCCACACAATGGGAATTCTTTTTCTTTGCGAGCACAACCTAGGCCTCTAAGTGTTTCCCGGATTATAGCAGTCGTTAGGGTGCTGTGGGAGTCAGCAGCCCCTCTGTCATGAGGGAAGGGTACAATGCGGTCACCATGGTTATAAACATGGTCTCAAACAATACATTAAACTATATGTGAATGGAAAATAGCGATAATGTGGTAAAGGGCCACAGACTCAGAAGGTTTGGCTGGTGGTGCCATGCATGCTTCCCCTTACTTCCCTTTTCATTGAACGCAACTTGATTGAAATTTCAAGTTGGGTTTTTCTGACTCTGACCTACACTCTTCTCAACATGGCCTATGCACACTGTTCTGCCATAGACTGTCTATAGCCTACAGCATACTGGGTAAGTATGAGGGAGCAATTTTACTTTTTAGATGACTGGTGTTATAATCCTCCAGTTCCTGGGGCTGCCACACTGGAAATCTCTGCTCCTTAGATCATCCTTAATCGTCACATAAACAGAAGGCAGGTAGTAGAGAAGGCCGAGATTGGAAGGCTGTAATACTGGTCACACAAAATATGGAAAAAAACCCCCCAGATATAAACTACGTAATTTTCCTTGAAAGCAGTGTCTGGCAGGGAAATCATAAAAGGCTGGAATTTTTACCTTAACAAGGATTAGCAGTACTTTGTTCTGTTTGTTGTGTTCCTTATCTGTCATGATTTGTGCTTCTTCCTGACTATTTTTTTAAAATCCTGTGACGGGAGAATGTCACCCCAGTTCTTACAATTGTATTTAGTACATCAGCCTCAATATTTTTTGATAACATATTATTACAACTGAGTTATTTCTGCATTTGATGTGTCTGTTGGTTTTTTTGTTTGTTTGTTTGTTTGTTTTTGGTTTTTTTGTTTCAATAATTTTGTCTTACTCCTTACAGCACATGTTTACTAATTCTTTGAACATCCTTGCATTTTATGGCACTCCATTTAGATAACTTCATAGTCACTTCACATCCAACAGTGATAGCAAGACTTTGGAAATTCTGAGTTAGAACTGACAGTGGGATTAATGTACGAAAATGCTGCTAGGCAATTTGTGAGTGCCTGGGAACGAGAAAACATATTCCATCTATCTCCTGAATGTTATCCAGCACCTTGTCCTTTTGAGGTTATAAGACAGTATGTTGAATCCTGAGTAAAAATCTACATCAACGTGCACCAGTGGAGCTCTACAAGAGGTGATTAATTTCCATTACTATCAGTGATAGTAATGCAGTTAGATGTAGTGGTCCAGGTTCTTATTTGCATCAAGGGCTGTGACATGGCAGAATGGGGTGAAGTGGCCAGGACATAAGAGTAATTCCCCAGCTGCCAAAGAAATGCCTGTAGCCTGGTGCTAGGAGACAGCATGAGAGTCCCTGCAGTCCCTCCATGCTGTTTCTTGTGCTCCAAAAATCAGATTGATTTTTTTTTCTTAAAAAAAATTGCTCAATACTGTATTCAGTGTGTGTGTATATATGTAATGTGAATTAGTTCCAGTAATTACTGACAAATCTGAAATGCCTGCGTATTAACCATCAATAAATGAGAAGTGACAGTGAATATATGGTTGACTGCTCCACATTTCTGAATAAGATTGCTGTGGTTAAGACTGGAAAAAGGCAGGACTTGAAGGCAAGCATTTTTGGTGGGAAAATGTCTCCAGAGCTTTATTTATTCTTTAAATTGTCTTTTGATTAACTTTGTAGATCACTATGTTCCTAGTGTAGGTTAGTCATTATTTAATTAGAAGACAGAGACAAAGAAGAATCCTGTTTATAACTCTTAATCTACTTAAGTTATTATCTAACCAGTAGTCCTGAGAGAATATTCAACAGATTGAACTAGTTTGTGCATGCTTTTTGTAAGCCTTTTGTATCTTAAGTGCACATAATCATTCCTAGCTCTGTCTTAGTTACCATGGTTGAATTTCCACTAAAGTTGATGAACTGTGCGGGTAAGCTGACTGCAAAACAGTGACTGGGACAAATTCTTTATCTGAAACCTTTGAAATGCCACTGGCTTGAGTGGAATTGCTAGAGACGTGACTGAATTTGGTTTAATTTTCTGCTATTTATTCAAGTTAGTTTCTTGAAGACCTGGAGTTCTCTCATTTAATTTTAATATTTTGAGCAGAACTTGACAAATACTGATAAAAATGATGTCTTTAGGGTTTGGTTGAAAAGCCTTTTTGTGACAACCTGAAAGATTTCTGTTAGCATCAGCAAGCCCTTGACTGAGCTATTAGTGGTCACAGAGTAAAGGTAATTGAAAACATCAACCAACTAATAGATTACTTGAAAAATGCTATTTTTTTCATAGATTTTTTTTTTTAAAAAAAAAGCTAAAAGTTTGTTCCATTCAGATTTGTGCAAAATGCAGCCATCTTGTATGTATATGAAATGAAGTGATATCATTTTGTTTCATTCTGGGTTCAGGCCACGTATTCTCCCTAGAATAAAAGGGGAAAAAAAAAAAGAAGAAAGGGAAGGAGAGACCTAAAGCAGTGAAGACTTTTTCTATTCACCCTGAAAAAGGGGGTATATTTGAAATTATATTCCATCACGTTTCCTTCCCCATTTCTCTCCTTTTATTTTTCTTTCTTCTCTCCCTCTTTCTACCTCTTCTTCATTCCTTCCTAAAGGAATAGGTTTAAGGAAAGTGAAGGTTTAGAGGAAAACCTTTAGCAGTTCTACTGCTATAGACATAGGGCTTGCAAGTAGAACTCTTTCCAAGACAATGTGGCATTCTATACAGGCAACAGAGAAGAGAAATTGGAGTATCTAGGACAACCACCTAGCATGGGATTTGGCTAATCTAATTTTAGCTACATAAAGTTTAGATTTCCAGTCAAGGTAATAAATTAGGCTCCTTTTGTAAGCAATCGATGGATTTAAGCACTTTCTGAGGAAAATTCTTCCAATTTTTGTTGCTATTTGTCCTACAAATAATTGAGCTGTCTTTGGGATATTCTTTCTCTCAGTGTACACTAGAGTGAATCTAGCTGACCAGTCTAGACCAAATACTTATCTTTTGAAGATGGTTAATGATAGCCAAGTGAATGGCAGCCAAACTGAATATGGCCATGCACACTTCCATCTGACATATCAAAAGACTCCTTAATTTCCCTCTAAAGTAGGCTCAGCAGGTATGAAAGAGGATCCGTGGATCACATTGTGGCATGCAGAGTTTTTCAGACTATTCTTTTGAGGAACCAATCATCTTTTTTTTAATCAGCACTGTAAAAAGATTAGAGACCAATTTTATTAAGAATTAAGAGTATTTTGCAGCTTTTTGTATACACGTTCCTTACACTGTTACTTAGTTTTCATGCATAGAAGAATCTATGCTTTTTTTACTTTCACAGATCTTCACTATGGAGTTAATTTGAACTCCACTTTGATTTTACATCTACACACAACGTTTGCTCATCTGACTTGGGTGATGCTGTAATTTCAGGATTATTGACCCAGCCAGGGGTAGTGATAAGAGGATGCCACATTCATTTAATTCATTGTCTTCCAAGCAGGATGCTGGCTGAGTCTCTTGCATACTAATAATTCTGCCGTCCTTTTCCACAAATCTCCCTCTTTATGCAGAGAAGACCTGACAAGTCCCATCATAGTTCATAATCTGGGGAGAACTGTAGAGGCTTTCTGGAGTATAAAGTCTCTTGCCATGGCCTCAGAATTCCCAGCCATATCCAGGCATGAACACAATACCAGAGAGGAGCAACTACTTAAAAAAGGCTTTGCATAAAGTGGATAATCAGAGCAAACTGAAGACTTTCCTTCAACTTCAACACCTTTTTTATTTTTTTTTTACAGGTTCCTATTGCCATAAAAGGTCTCAACTTGTTCTAATTATGCTACTTATTTCTAGTTGCACAGAATTAGTGCAGTTAGAGGCTGACAGTTTCTCTGCTTCCTTTTTCAGCAATGTCAAAATGTTATTCCTGCTTTCTGAAAGTAGCGAACTGCACTGCAACCTTAGCAGAATTTGCAGGGTAAGTAGACTCTAAATCATTAATACTACTTCCTCAAACTCTGCTGAGGTTTCCCACCTACAGATTGACTTAGCCCAAACCCACCTGAACCTGTGTTATGTGAAGAGATCGTAGATTGATTTACGGGACTGTAGGTGGACTAAGATAAGAGCCTACCAGCATTGCTCTGGTGAATATCTGGTGAATCTAGTTGGAGATCTGTGACTAGT
>NW_008621692.1:0-2817 GCF_000691845.1 Merops nubicus | reverse complement strand
CAGTAAATAAACTGAGACAATTACTAATAATGTAGTATTTTTTTTCGTAATTCTTCAAAATTCATAAAAGTGATCTTTAGAATGGAAACCTTTTCCCTAAGGTAGTTTCACTTTGCAGTCTCCTTTTAAGAAAGGACTGTGTCTTATATGAAGCCGTTAGGTGAGTTGCTATATTTTTGATAGAAAATTATGGAAGAATTGTGGAATTACAATGAAATTGCAAGGAATGTTGTCTTTTTAGAGAGGTCAACCTTAAATGAACTGTGAGATGAGAACTCTTTGCCATATTTCTGGCATTTAGCAATGAAAAGATTTTAAATATTTTTTTTTTCTTCTGCATATTTTTGCTAAACAGATCATTTGACTTAGTCATGTTGTGCTTACTTCAAACCTTACTTCTCTTATCCTTCTGGAAAAGGAAGGGAGCTGTTTTGAGATACTTGGAACATTCTGAAAAACTTGCTGAATGTTGTGCTGCTATATGAGGCTTGTGTGCCAAGTTTCTCAGCTGAATTGTCTGGTGACGTGACTTTTGCCTGCCACATATTACACAGAGTTTATGTGAAGTTTAACATAGTCATGGCTAAGAGAAAAATATAAAACAATAGATATAAATATATCTCCTTTAGCAACTGATTGCTGTGGTTTTATTGATCCCCACTGGTTAAAATTGGGGAATGGATTCTCTTAATTTACAATCTAACCTTCCAAATCTTGGTATTTAATTTTTCAGGTCCTTTTAAATTTTTATCTTTTCTCTATTTCCCCAGAAAGCTCACTTTATGAAGCATTTGAGGATAACATTAGCACAGTTCCAGGAGCTACAGCTGTGATTAAAAATATGAACTGTTGCGAGATTTTTGATGTTTATGCCATTATTGTTACTGTTTGATTTCCTACTCTGTATTCTAAAAGTAACTGTGGGTGACAATTTTAATTTTGCATTGAGAGAACACAATATGGAGCTGTTTGAACATGTAGCAGGTAATAAAAGGCTGGATCACTTAACTCTTTTTTTAAGATTTATATGATGTCAGCCATTTTGTGATTTTTAGCAGTTTGTTCCTGTAACTTGGTTTCACGTATGTCAAGTGCAAACAGTAATTTACAGATTACCAGGTATTCTATCTCAGAGCTTTCCTTTCTTTTAAGGGGAGCAGGGAGAGGTTGGTTTGTTTGGTCTTCTATTTTTATAATTTTGTGGGCGAGTCCAAGCATCTAAGAGGCAAACTGAAGCGTCGTAGACTTCACAGCTATGTGATTAATCCAGTTCAAGTCAGTGCTGCTGCTGGAAGTGGCATACTGCTGCTGCCTTTGTGCTGACGCAGTGAGTTGTTGGAGAACTCCTGTCTCCTGTAGCTGAACACGAAACAGTCCCTGCCAGGTTAGTATTCAGCCAGAGGAATTCCTTACTCCGGTTCATTACGTGACTGCACAAACTATAGTTCTGGACAGAAGTGAAGACAGGAGCCAGCAGTGGCAATGTGAGGGGGGACCTTTTAATGGAAGTGTTGATTTGTACGGGATTAAGCTGAAGCCGTTGCCCCTGCATTTCATCCTCATTGCTTACCTGTAAGGGGCTTTATCACTGATTTCATGTTGTTTATGACAGTAAAAGCATAAGCTGCTGCAAGCTCTGTAGCTGAATGTCATTCAGAAGCTTCACAAGTAGCCGTGGCTTTGGAGTAGTTTTCTTCTCCTCAGGAGAGTTAGGCACTGAACACCTGGCAAATTGTGTAAACCTTTTATTGTTCCTGCTGATAGAACACCCATATATTTTGGGTCTGAGAATTCAGTTGTGTGAGTAGCTATCCTATGGCTTTCCCCTTTTCAGGGGAGCCAGACACTTCTGTGTCTCTTCCCAGGATCTCTGCTTATGGATTGCCCTACAAAAGTTGTTAGGCAAGGCATCTAGGGAACACCAAAGTTATCTTGTGAAAAGCATTGTGGAAAAATACTGCAGAAAAGTCTTTAAAAGGGTGTAGGTACTCTTCTGTCAGGTTTGAAAGGATTTACATCAAGTTATTTCTCTTCCCCTTCCTACTTTAATCCTGTTACAGTCCTGTGCAATATAGCAGTTGGTGCCCAAGTTGCATAATCTTATGCTAGGATTTTAAGAAAGCCTGCCAGATGAATCCAGATGAATAACTCATTTGTCCTTCAGCTGAATACTTGAAATGCTTTTGATAACTAGTTTTAGAAGTCTTGTAAAGTACGAAGGTGGAAAATACCTTTTCAGTATAATTTTGGTAAGACAGAACAGGATAAGAAGAGGAGGGGAAGCCAGGTTGTAGGGAAGAGGATTATCTTGTCTCTGCCTAACTACCTGTCTGGTTGTCAGAGGGCAGGCACGAACTTCACAACTCCATGAGAGTTACAAGAGAGGACCTTTATTCTGTGCACAGCATCTGATTTATATGATTCCTACTGTAACTGACACCATGGTCGCATCTGTGGTTGGTGAGTCCTGTATTGTCCACACACCAGCAGCATTCCGTTGATTAATACGCGTTCGTCTTCATTTTAGCGCGCACAGTTAGTTTCACTTAGCTGGTTTTTTGGTAAACTGCTTCTTCTCGTTCCTTTGCTCTTGCATAGTGGTTTTCCTCAGCTTCTTTTTCTGTCACTCTTATCTGCTTACAATGATACTTGGTCCTTGCTTTTGCTGTTGCCCAAGGTCCCACAAGGTAGCAGAGCTCGAGCTGGCCGTCATCGAGGCCTCCAACATCTGGTAGCAGTGTTTCCCCAGTTACCAGACTAGGACATAGTAAATATAAGAAACTTTTTTGGTGCATTTAGAATCATAGAATCATAGAA
>NW_008621691.1:0-451 GCF_000691845.1 Merops nubicus | reverse complement strand
CTCTCCTTCGCCCAGGCTGTGCTGCTCCAGACCGTGCACTCTCTGGCAGTTTATATGACCCAGTGGACTTCTTCACGCCAGTCTTCTACACACTAGGTGTTTTACCTCGATTTCTACTTTTGAGCTGCCTTTTTCTTCTGTCAAACTATTTCATTCAGTATTTTCATTGTGACTAATGTGCTTTCTCCTCACTTCCCTCCTCTTGCTTAAATGTTTTTGTGATTTACAAAGCTCAGAACTCTAAGGCTCCAAACCAGCCATGTAGATTGTCACTCGTAATTCCTCCACCTCTGCATACATCTTTGTCAACTACTGTATGCATTTGCAGATCAGTAGAAATGGTTTAATGTAAGGGTTTGACACACAGACGTACCAACATCCATCCCTCACACTTCCCTAACCTGAGCTGTACATTAGAGATGTTGAAATGCCCAGGTTTCTGTCAGAGCCG
>NW_008621690.1:0-3280 GCF_000691845.1 Merops nubicus | reverse complement strand
TTTTGAGCTGCATTTTCCCAGCATCGTGGTCCTGCTCAGTAACAGCAGAACTTTTTGAGCTGCATTTTCCCAGCATCGTAGTCCTGCTCAGTAACAGCAGAACTCTTGTCAAATTCTAATACAATATAAATCTTTCAGTAAAGAAAGAAAATATCAGTGTGCTTGGGATGAGGGAGGAGGGGGGATTGTGTCTGTGTGTTTGTTTTTTCCTATTTTTTTTCTTATTTTAAAAGGAATTTGAGGTTTTTTTTCTTGTTGGTGGTTGGTTGTTTGGGTTTTTTTTCCTCCAAGCCATGGAAATAGTAAAATGTTCTCAATAGCTGCTTGTTACCAGCCAGGAAAGAGAAATAACCCATTGTCTGTTGTTGTATTTTCAAGTCAGGGTTAGAGACAGGAATTAGTGTCAAACACTTTGCAAATTGACCCTGAATCACCGTGTGAAGCTGTTAATGATACTTCAAACTTTAGGCAATGCTGCTCTTTGTGTAGCCAGGAGAAAGGGAAAGGGATGTTCTCACCTTCCTAATTATCCAGTCCCCATGTTGTGCAAGGGAATAAAGCACGGGCCATCTAATTAGGACCTGAGTCTCGTGGCTCCTTATCTAACATTCATCAATCGCTTTTCCTCTATCCAAAAGTTATTTCACAACATCCTAAAAATGTTTTTTAATATAGCTTTCAACCAGAGCAATCTAACTGTCCCTGAGTGATACCTAATGATGACCTTAGTGATGGAATACTTTCATTGAAGGTTACATTTCAAAACACAGCGTGTGGCAAGTTCTTTAGTATTAGATTATTTTTTTGTAAATACTAATGCTGAATAAGCTAGAACAATTTTTTTTCAGTGCTACAAGCCTGAATTTAATGTTGAACATTTTTTGGGGGGGAGGAAAGAAGCATTTTTTTTCAGGAGCATTGTTTTATGCAGAGAGTAAATTTAGATGATAAAGGTTGTATAATGTAAGTTATTTGCCTGAAGAGCTGTTTAAGGAGTCAATATCATCTGTAAACCTTCAGGTGTTCTGTCTTATGTTAAAGGCCTTGTTGAAAACCCCATAAAAGCAGTCTCAGTTTCTCAGGGGTCAGGAAATAGCTCAGTTTCTACCCTAAAACCACAGCAGCATTAAATATTTGTGTCTTGTTGGTATGTAAGCAGTTTTGGAGAAGTCAGAAAATGAGCAAGTTTTCTTTTTCAGTCACCTGCGTTTGAGTTTCTATTTCTGAAGTTTTTTCCTTTGACCTGCCTGAGTGGTCCATTCATTCCACCTATAACCATTTAAAAAATAATGAAACATGTGACTTGACTTGATATGCACTCCATTTAATCCAATGAAACTGAATTGTATTTCATGTTTGAGGATACCTGAAGAAAAATCTCTGTATATGGTGTCAAGAAGTGTTTCCCTCCAGCAGCTCTGGAACCTGATCTGGTTTTTATTAGGTTAGTCCCTATCTACATCCACAAGAGTGAGTCTTAACTCTGCTGACTCAGGGCAGAAGCAGGACTGAATTTTTGGGCTCATGGAGTTGTCTGCTTTTCTCAGGGTATCTCTTGAAAGTCTCATCTGCCTTTTGGGGTGTTATAGTCTTTTTAATCTCCAGATGAAGACAGTGGATTTATTTGACCTGACTAAATTTCAAAGCCATTTGTCCAGCAGTTTTTTCACTGTATCTTCCTGGTTTATGATCCTCTGCCCAAACTGCATTAAACCCCTGCTTGCTTTGTCTAATTTGATATTAATTTTCTTATGTCCACGTCATTGTTTGTATCTCCTTGTGACTGTAGCACTTGATGAACTTCTGTGAGATAAGTATCTGCCTAAAGTTAGGTGGGTAAAGACTCCTGTCCTTTATGGGAAGAACAGCTGATAAGATGATGCTTTTGCTTGGTGACCTTTTGATGCTGGTGAAGTATTTCACAGGAACTTTTCAGTCCCATTTGTTACCCAGAACGTTCTCAGTGCAGCCACAGTGTTAATGATTCAGAAACACACTGAAAGATTGTAACTGTCTCTAAGGACAGAGGTTTGCAATGTCCGTGTTCAATCTGCAAGTGAGAACATGCCAGCAATAACTATTAAAAATAAAAAGGGTTTTTTTGGACCATATCCTGAGCATCCTGTAAGGGATACGTAGCACCTCAGTTGTGAGGCTGTACTAGTGGGAAGGACTCTACAGTGAAACAGGGGATGTAGAAAGCAGAAGTTGTCTTTTTAAGATTCCAGTCTAAACACCAGGAGACTGAAGATCACTTAAACCAAGGAGGAAAGAGAGAAGGAAAACAATTATGTGTTTTGGTTTTTTTTTAAAGAGTATTTTATGTATTTTGGTCAGCCAGCGATACAAGGAATATATTTCTGTAAGGGGATTGAAAAGAAACAAACTGCAAGCAAGGAGAAAACTCTTGCATAGGAATCTCACAGCAGTGGTGCTAGTTAAAGCTGCAGTTTCTGCAGGTTGGGCTCTCATTTAATTTGAGTATTTGATGCATACTTTTATTCAATTAGTGTTCATCAATTTGATTTCAGCAAAATTGTCATTTTCATTCCAGAGCTAGAGTTTGAAAAGCACTAAAAGGTGCATAGTGAAGACATCTCAGGGATACTTTCATTTCTCAAGGATGAAAGGTATGTTGCCTGCACATCAACTTGGAAATGTGGCTGCCTGGTTGGCTTGTTCCTCTCTGTTCACAACTGTGAGTATTCTGTCTCTTTTCCACTAGCTGCAAAGTTTCCTGCCTTCTGTTTTGAGTCTCAACCAAGTGAGAAGACGTGTCTGTCCCACTCCTGAGAATGAAATGTTCCTCCCCAGTCCAGACGTGTCTTTGAGAATGAGTTTTCTATGAGAGCACCTCAAAACTGCAGTCGAGCTGTCAGGGATATAACACAGGGCTTTAAAACAATGTCTTTCAGCCCACTGTCAGTGTATCCCAAGAGTTTCTCTGGTGAAGACCTCTCTTGGGAAATCCCACCCTAGGTAGAGCGTTGTCACCTCATGACCTGCTTGGTCCAGACCAAAAGACTATTTCATACCTAGTAAAGATGATAACTGGAGTCCACTCTCCAGAGCAGTCACTGTCGTTCTGTCACTGGTTCACTCACTGCTGTGCTGAGTTTAAAACACTGACACTTTCACTGAAGGTTGGAAAGGGCCAGAAGGAAGTCAACTGAAGCTGGAAGGCAGAACCAGCCACACACAGGAGCAGCCACAATACAGCAAAATGCAACATGTGTCAATTCTGGTAATTAACAAAAAGTGTCAGCGTGGGGTGTTTATC
>NW_008621689.1:329-2066 GCF_000691845.1 Merops nubicus | reverse complement strand
CGCCCGCTGCGCCCGCTCCCCCTGCCAACTCCCACAAGTGCTTTTAGCGCAGAGTTATTAGGCCATTATGGTCTACGATTGTCTTTTACTGCCTTTGATTTCTTCTGTTGTCAGGCGTGAGGAAAGTGATGTGTAACATGATCCAAAGTGTTCTTGTTTGTTTTAATCTGCTGTTTTAATATATCCTGGCTTCCTGCCACTACGCCTCTCTGAGATGGACCCTGGAGCCGCTCGCGGAGGGTTTAAATGTGCAAAAGCTGAAAGGCATCTTGCCAGTGGGTATGTCTATGGCAGGCAGGGCTAATCTCAGGTTTTTCTCCTCTGTGTGTGTGCAATGATACTGGTTGTTTCCACCTGAATATGGACAGTCCCACAGCAGCGTCCTGCCACGATGCTTGTCACATGTTTTCTCCTCCTGGTTGTTTTGCTTAAGCACCTCTGTGCTACATGTGCAGAAAATATGTACCAGTGGTATTGCAAAAGCTTCTGCTGTTTTCCCCCAAAAGGCAGGTGCCTTGCAGTGACACTTGGTAATGGTTGTAATGTGTGAGTTCCCCCCATGCTGCCTCCCAGGCCTGTCCCCTGTGGATCCCTACAAGGCTTCAAACTGTGCTGAGCACTTGGGTCAGAAAAGCTGGCAGTGCCGTCAGCTCCAAGGCATGTTTCCAGCACTTCATCTGCAGCCAGGAGGGACCCGTGCTGTGATCCCTGCAGGCCCAGCACGGTGGATTGTTGCTGTCAGGTCCGGCCTGACGGATGCACTGCGTGCTCGGCACTGCCCGAGGAGGAGGAGGGGAAAACATGAGGTCTGCTCCTTCAGTCTGGGCCGTGCTGCTGGGGGCAGCTGGGGAAGAACATTTTGGGGAGTGCCCCAGGCTCCCCACCACGTGCTGTGGAGCCCAGCCAGGGAGCAGGGACACTGGCCAGCCTGGCCACCCCAGCGGGCCCTTGTGTCCCCATCATGTAAGTGCTGTGTTTTCAGTGTTTGGTTTTTTTTTACCACTGGTGACAAAACTGAGTTCTTTAAAAAGCTTTTTAACCTGGAAAGATGATGTGAGTGCTGATGGAGTTAAGAAACAGTGAGTGAAGGGGAATTCACAAGAATGTGCTGCTCTGACAGAGACAGGGGAGTCAAACCCCTCACCATGGGATGCAAAGTCTGGCATGGACCTGAGTGCAAATGTCATGACCTGGCACAGGAAATGGGCACAAAAGGAGAGAGCAGCGATTCTTGTTTTGGGAGGCTCCCAGCTGCTGCCAGCCAGAGGAGGGGAGTGGGAGAGGTGGAGGTGGGGAATGGGAGCGTTGGTGAAGGGGAATGGCAGAGCTAGAGTGAGACGGAAGCAGCTTGCTCTGAGGATGCTGCTCCAGTCACTGCAGCTCCTGTGCTGCCTGCTCCTGGTTTGTGAGGGCACACAAAGAAACACTGGGGCTGTGTGGGCTCATACTGCTGGGTTTTTCAGGCCCACGTTTGACTCAAACTTAAGCAAATAAACTGATGTGGGTGAAGAATCTCACAGAGGTGATGTGGGGTGAGACGGAAGCAGCTTGCTCTGAGGATGCTGCTCCAGTCACTGCAGCTCCTGTGCTGCCTGCTCCTGGTTTGTGAGGGCACACAAAGAAACACTGGGGCTGTGTGGGCTCATACTGCTGGGTTTTTCAGGCCCACGTTTGACTCAAACTTAAGCAAATAAACTGATGTGGGTGAAGAATCTCACAGAGGTGATGTGGGTCCAC
>NW_008621689.1:0-242 GCF_000691845.1 Merops nubicus | reverse complement strand
TCCCGGGCGCTGCTGGGGATGCTGCGCTGGGCCTGCCGGGCCTGGGCAATGCCCCGCCCTGGCAGCCCCTCTCGCTGCCGTGGCACAGCCTGGCACCCACCGAGGCCGGTGGCTTCAGTGCCAGTGCAGCTGGGCGCTGGCAGAGCCAGAGGTGACCCACCTGCTTGGGGATTTCCTGCAGTTACAGCGTTTGCCGGAGAGCCCGGGGAGCTGCCCGGGGAGCTGCCCACACAGCGCTGCAG
>NW_008621688.1:612-4283 GCF_000691845.1 Merops nubicus | reverse complement strand
CCTCGCAGCCTTTCCCTAGCCCCTGACCCCGCGCTGCTCTCCTGGCAGGGGCCGCAGCTCCGGCGCCCGTCCCGCCGCCGGCCCAGCATCTGTTCGGCGACCCGGCTGAGACCGAGGCGCTGCGCGGGAACCTGCTCGCTTGGTACGACAGATGCAAGAGGGACCTTCCCTGGAGGAGACTGGTAAGCGCGGGCATCGGGAGGCAGGGGTGTCATACTGCGGAACCAGCCCCTCTGCCTTGAGGGAGCGTTGCTGAGGAGACCACAGCGTCTTTCCATGTGCTGCATGGATGTGGAAGCCAGTGTTGGAAACGGGAGCCTGCTCCCAGGCAGTCCTGTGGCAGGGGGGGTGTAGGCACCCACCTGTGGCAGGTGGTCTGTAGCCAGCCACTAGATATGAAGAGTAAAGCAAGCCACAGAGCGAGACCATACTTCTCAAACGTAACCTCTAACCAGGTAAATTTCTCACAAAAAAAAAAAGTAACCAGGTTACTTTTCTCTGGTAAATTTAGTTGTGTTTTAAAATTGTTTTGTTCTTGCCTCCATGGTACCTTGTATGGAAAAGGTTTTCTATGTGTTTGCTTTAATCCTGACGAGCATTTTTATTAAAGCTGTTACCTGCTCTGTGTCAGCCTGGCAACAAGTGGCTGGACAATGATTGGAGTGTTGGGGGTAGGCATCACCTTTACAGCACCATCTCTCTGAAGGGTGCTGGGAACTTCACACCCCTTCTGTGGGCATTACATCTTCTTGCAATAGCTTCCTGTGGGACCTTTGACCCTCTAAGGTTGACTCTTGCTGTGGCAGATATGTGACATCCCTCAGGCTTTGTCACTTGGTTAACCCAAACTCAGAACTTCTGGGTGCTTAGGGGAGGGTTTTGTTTTTTTTTTGTAGGTTCCTACATGGTGTTCAAAACAAACCCATAAGCAATCTTATTTTATATGCAGGTTCTCTCTGTGACGGGGTCTTGTGTCACCTTGTTTCTCACACTCCATCTTCTTCACCTTTCAGGCAGCAGCTGAGCCAGATGCCAACAGACGAGCGTATGCAGGTGAGGAGCAGGGACTGGGCCTTGGCACGTGGGGTGCACTGCTGCCTGTTGCCCCTGACATGGATGTGCAACGTGTCCTTGTGAAGAAACGTGGCCTCAGTTGCCATCCTTGGAACAAGCTGCCTGGAGTGGCCATGAGAGCTCCAGACCCTCCTTTGCAAGGCGAGGGGGTCAGAGAGGCCACTTTGGGCCTGAAGGAGCTCCTGTGGGGCAGCATGTGGGGAAGCTGAGAGGTGGGAAGGGATCCTGTGGATGGGATGCTGGTGTAGTGCTTGTAGACAGTGCTAATGTGGCCATGACGTGAGATGTGAGTGGCCCTGGTGCCTTTGCTCTGACCCCTGCCCTGTTCCCTGCAGTATGGGTGTCTGAGGTCATGCTCCAGCAGACACAGGTGGCTACAGTGATCAACTACTACAACCGCTGGATGCAGGTAGCTGCTCCTCATGGAGTCTTGTGCCCATAGGCTGCCCCTTTTGGAGACCTTGTCTGCTGCTTGTGGTAGATCCCCAGCTGCAGAGCATGGCTCTGCTTTTCCCTGACTTGTTCCCTTCTCTCTGTACCACAGAAGTGGCCGACGCTGCAGGCTCTGGCACAAGCATCCCTGGAAGTGAGTGTTGCTGGGACTGGGTGCTCTCCCTGCCCTCGTGGCTCCTCATCTAACACCATGTTGCATCTCCTGGAGCAGGAGGTGAATGAGCTGTGGGCTGGACTTGGCTACTACTCGAGAGGAAAGCGTCTGCAAGAGGCAGCAAGGAAGGTGCCCTGGTGCTGGGGTTGGGGAGCATTTCCAGAGCCCTCTGCAGCCCATGGGTTGGTGCTGGCTCACATCTGCCCTATCTCACTGCAGCTGTGTGCTGCTGGCATAAGGCTGCAGAGGCTGGGATCCCGTCTTACCGTGAGTAAAATGGGCTGTACATGTGCACCCCAGCTGCTCCCCTGACCTCAGCCTGCTCTCTGCAAGGTGGTGTCCGAGCTGGCCGGCCAGATGCCCAGGACAGCCGAGGACCTGCAGAAGCTGCTGCCAGGAGTGGGCCGATACACGGCAGGAGCCATCGCGTCCATCTCGTATGGGCAGGTGAGAGCTGGGCATCAGTAGACACGTCCCCCTCTCTGCCACCCAGTTCTGCTCCTGGTGGGGTCCTGCTTCTGGGTTCACAAACCAGGGGCTTCCCAGGGCTGTGCTAGGCTCTGTCTCTCCCAGCTTTATGAGGCATCTCACCCACTGCCCAGCTCCCCTTTGTGGGATGGCCTCACATGTGTCTCCCCTCCATCCTGGGAGCACCCAGCTCCCTGCCTTGCTGGGAGCACGGGCACCTCCTGGGGCGGTGACCCCAGCTCCTGGTCCCAGGCTACCGGCGTCGTGGACGGGAACGTGATCCGGGTCCTGTGCCGCCTGCGGTGCATCGGCGCCGACTCCAGCAGCCCGGCTGTCCTTGAGCAGCTCTGGTAAGAGGAACCCTCCATCCCTGCTCCAGCCTGTGGCAGCCATGGCTGTGCTTGTGGGCAGCTGAGGGCAGGATCACTGCAAAGGCAGAGAGGTGTAGGGGCAGGAGCACTTGGGAAGCTGGTGCTGCTGGGAGTGGTGGATAAAGGAGCTCTGTTGCCTCTGCCTACCTAGGAACATCCCCCTCACAGGCAGGAGGTGGGCAGAGGTCCTGGGGCCCTCTCCCCTATGCTGTTCACTGTCATTTCTCCCAGGGACATGGCCAATGCCTTGGTAGACAGGAGTCGCCCAGGGGATTTTAACCAAGCCCTGATGGAACTGGGGGCAACTGTGTGCGTGCCCAAGGCTCCGCTGTGTGAGGAGTGCCCTGTGAAGCAGCACTGCCGAGCACGCCGCAGGGTAAATATGACCCCGAAATCTGGCCCCAAGGGGTTGCTGTGCATGGGGACATGGTGGGCTGGTAGGTGAGCCTGTCTTCAGCCCTGTTTCCCCTTGCAGGTGGAGAAGGAGCTGGCTTTTGCCTCTCGGAAGCTCCTTGGAAAAGCTACCCCAGTGCCTGATGTAGAGGACTGCAGTAAGCATGTGGGGAAGGATCCCTGAAATAACTCTGGGTCTGGGCCCCGTGGCAACTCTTGCATTGATGTTTGCAGGTGTCGTGGGCTGCCCCCTGTGCCCCCCAGCTGCAGAGCCGTGGGACAGCAGCCTGGGGGTGACCAACTTCCCCCGGCAAGCACGAAATTTTTTTTAACAGCCACGTGTGTGCTGGAACGGAGGGGCTGCCACGGGGCCCCGGAGTACCTCATCGTGCAGAGACCCAGCTCAGGTAATGGGGCTGGGTGGGAGGGTGGCAAAGGCACCACACAGCCCTTTCCCACCTGTGTGAGGGACAGAGTGGCCTGGGAGAGGGGGTGCACCACTGATACGCTTGCTGCTGGGGTGGGGAGAGGAGCCCCTTGGGGCTGCTTGGAGGCTTAGGGTCCCCAGATGTGCCCCTTGCCAGCTCACATCCCCTTACTGCCCCCTCCCCAGGTCTCCTGGCTGGGCTCTGGGAGTTCCCAAGTCTCCCACTGGCTCAGGATATGCAGGAGGAGAAGCAGAGAGAGCTGCTGGCAGATCGTCTTCAGGCCTGGACGGGGTGGCCTGTGGCAACTGGAGGCCTGCGGCTGGTTGGAGA
>NW_008621688.1:309-596 GCF_000691845.1 Merops nubicus | reverse complement strand
CCTGTGCTCAGCTGCTGGGGATGTAGCACAGGGAGAAGATGGTCCCCCTTCCCTGCTGTCACCCCTCCCAAGCCCTGCCTCACTCCTCAGAGCCCTGGCAGACTCGGTGCACTTATGGGACAGCCAAGCAGTGCATCCCCCGCTAGCTGCCAGCTGCCCTTTTCACGTCTTTCCATCTTCTCACAGGTCATCCACATCTTCTCTCACATCCACCAGACGTATGTGGTCTACTCCCTGCCCCTGAATGGAGATGTGACCCTGGCCCCGGCCTTGTGTCCGTCCCGCTG
>NW_008621688.1:0-201 GCF_000691845.1 Merops nubicus | reverse complement strand
GCGGTCTTCCGGTGAGGGCCTCTGGCTCCCCCCCAGCCTCTGCAGGCTGCCCTGGCTCAGAACCTGGCTCAGCTCGGGGTCCTCCTGTGCTCCCCGCAGGTGCTGAAGGCACGCGAGGGGGAGAGCGGCGCTGGCACGGTGAGCGGGGCCAGGGGGTGGGGCCCCGGGAGCCCTCCCGCAGCTGCGACCCGGCCTCTGGGC
>NW_008621687.1:0-1749 GCF_000691845.1 Merops nubicus | reverse complement strand
TTCCTCAACCTTCTACCTTCTCCAGAAGGCTGAAGTGGAGCTGAATCCCATGCAGAAGGGTCTTTTCCCACCCGTATCCTTCCCTAAATCCCGTCGCCGAGCTCTCTCCTCCCCGCTGACCCCTTTTCCCCTCCTCCCTCCCTCCCAGCGTGGCCGTCACCAGGTCCAAAGACGTGCCCCCCTTCGGTCCCCCCATCCCCAGCGGCGTCACCTTCCGCAAGTCCGACGCCTTCCGCCACTTCCTGCTGGCCAAGGCCATCAACGCCGAGAACGCCGCCCACAAGTCGGAGAAGTTCCGCACCATGGCCACCCGCACCCGCCAGGAGTACCTGAAGGACCTGGCCCAGAACTACGTCACCAACACCCCCATCGACTCCGCCGGCAAGTTCAACCTCATCTCCTTGGCTTCCAAAAAGAAGGAGAAGACCAAAGCTCGGGCGGGGGCCGAGCAGCACAGCGCCGGGGCCATCGCCTGGCGGGTCTCCGCCCAGGATTTCGCCCGGGGGGCCGAAATCTCCTGTGCCCTGGGCATCTCCAACGAGTTCGTGGTTCTGCTGGACTTGGGGGCCAAGGAGGTGGTCTTCAACTGCTTCTGCGGGGACGTCATCGGCTGGAGCGCCGACGCCGACGCCCTCAAGATCTTCCACGGCCGCGGGGATCACGTCTTCCTCAGAGCTGCGGGCCCCGACGACGTCAAGGAGATCGTCCAGAGGTTGAAGGTGAGCCTCCAAAAGGCACCTCGGGCTTCTCCAGGAGGTGGTGGAGGTCCTCCCGGGTCGTGGAGGTCCTCCTGAAATGCTGGGGGAGGTGTGTAAGGTGGGGAAGGCCCAGATCTGTGGAGAAAAGGGGGTTGGAAGGAGGATTTTTAGGGATGCTGAGCCCTCTGGAGGGACCTGGATGGGGTGAGGCCAATGGGATGAGGTTGGCCAAGGCCAAGGGCTGGGTCCTGTCCTTGGGTCATGACAGCCCCCTGCAAAGAAGAGCAGTAAAGCTGGGAAAGGGGATGGAGCACAGGGAGGAGGGTCTGGAGACCAAGGAGAGGGTCTGGAGGATGAGGAGAAGTGTCTGGAGAACAAGGAGAAGGCTCCAGAGATCATGGAGGGTCTGGAGGACAAGAAGGCTCTGTAGAAGAAAGGGGGGGGGGTCTGGAGCACAAGAAGGGTCTGGAGATGAAGGAAGGAGGTCTGGAGAGCATGAGTGTGGAGAAGAAAGAGGAAGAAGGGTCTGGAGCCCATGGAGAAAGGTCTGGAGAACAAAGAGGGAGGGTCTGGAGGATGAGGGGAAGGGTCTCGACATCAAGGAGGGTCTCTAGAACAAAGAGAAGAGTCTGGAGGATGGGAAGGCTCCAGAGAACAAAGAGGGAGGGTCTGGAGAACAAGGGGAGGGTCTAGAGGAGGAGGAGAAAGGTCTGAGGAACGAGGAGGAGGGTCTGGAGTGTGAGGAACGAGGGTCTAGAGAACGAGGGTGAGAGTCGGGAGGAGGAGAAGGGTCTGGAGGAGGAGGAGAAGGATCTGGATGGAGAAGGAGGAGGAGGAGAAGGGTCTGGAGATTGAGGAGGGTCTGGAGTGTGAGGGGAAGTGTCTGGGGAACAAGGGGGAGAAGGGGCTGGAAGGAGAACAAGGAGAAGGGTCTGAGGAACAAGGAGGGGGAGTGTCTGGAGCACGAGGAACAGGGGTCTAGAGAACAAGGGGGAGAAGGCTCTGGATGGAGGAGGAGGAGGAAGAAGGGTTAGGAGAAAGGTCTGGAGAT
>NW_008621686.1:13086-13334 GCF_000691845.1 Merops nubicus | reverse complement strand
CTAAGGGCGCGCTCGCACGCGCCCGTGGGAGCTGAAACGCACCCCGAGCTCCTGGCACCTACTGCTGCTGTGCAGCAGCACACACAGCACAGCAGCAATAAACGAGGAGAGAAACACACTTACATCGTCTTTGGCTTGGAAGAGGTATTCGTTGCCATCAGTCAATCTGGAAAGAAAAGAGCCGTCACAAATCCAGCTTAGCACTAGTCCCACTGCTCCCACTCTGCTGGTGTGGCTGCCGCACTCCC
>NW_008621686.1:11475-12926 GCF_000691845.1 Merops nubicus | reverse complement strand
GCTCCCTGGTGCAGCCCTCAGCTCCTCCTCTGCTCCCTCGTGCTGTCCCCCAGAGGCACCACACCCCCTGTGTCCTGATGGAGCATGCTGACCTCTCCTGCCCCAGGGCTCGCTGCTCCAGGCACAGCTCCTCTCTTTTGTGAAAGACAGTGTACAACTTAAGACTTTAAAAAGTCCCAGGCAACACCCCGAGTTCTCGTGGCTTTTGCAGAAACCTGGCAAAATTCAGCAGCTGCTCTGCTGTGACAGCTGCTGTGGTGGTGACCCAAGGCACTGTACTCTTTACTCAGGGGTAGCTGCTGCCTCACACACTGAAGGCCAGAGTCTCCTTCTGTTTCATTTCTCTGCTGATTTTACTGAGATGGTTTAACTGGGATACATGTAACAACATCTGTGAAAAAATGTATTAATTAGAAAAAGACTGGAGCAGGTCAGGCATCTGGAGAAGCAGGCAGCAGGGTCAGTGGGAGCTGTGTTGCAGGCCTCCTGATCTTTCCCCACAATAAAAGTGCACACTAAATTCTCTTTATGAAATTAAATTATTACACAGTAAAATAACGGTCAAGACAGACACTAGGAGGAATAAAATTACACCTTACTTTCTTCTTTAAAAAATTAAGAAATATATTTCCACTGTACTCTCCAGAGATCACCACTGGATTTTTCTGTGAAAGAACCACCTGCACATGAGAGCTGCAGAGCCTCAGCCCCTCGGGGGGTCACCAACATCCCCTCCTCAGCGTGGCTTTGCCAGGAGGAGCTGGAGCACTCTGGGGACTCTCCTCCTGAGGAGAGGGAAGGTGCTGCAGGCAGCTGCCTGCCAGGCTCCCCGCAGTGAGGAGGCACCAGGAACAGAAGGGCAGCAGAGCTCTCTGCCTAGCTGGTGTTTGGAGCAGCACTATCCCTACACTGGCAGGGCAGAGATGTTTAAAACAGTATAAAGGATGAATCACACAGCTGCAGGCCTGTCTTCAAAAAAAGCTAAATTTCCCCAAATAACTGCTTTATATTTCCCTCTGTATCTGCTGTAAAGCCAGTTTCCCCTGATGTGGATCCTACAGTCTTTAGGGGATTCCTGTATCAACATAAAATTTAAAAAAACCCCCTCCAAATCTATCTTGGAATACAGAAGCTGATTAGTTCACAAAGTGAGTCTCCTTTAATGGAATCACCCAGCAGCTCTCTAATAATAAAATATGTTTTTGCTATTGGTACTAGAAGATTGATCAATAAAACAGAAACACTATTTTGGAAGGAAAAGCCTTATTTCTTTTAACCTTAGAACAGCAAGTGCTTCACATACTTCAAAATGAAATGGTCTGTAACTGCACCTTCTAGACCTGAAAATGTGATAGATGTCTTCAGTACTCTCCTAAATCCACACTGAAAAAATGAAGCAAGAGGTTTGGCTTTGAAAAGGGCAGAACCATGAACATTCAGCTCTTCCCCAT
>NW_008621686.1:0-11444 GCF_000691845.1 Merops nubicus | reverse complement strand
GGAATGCCCAGCACTTCTAAATGCAGGCTCCTAACTCTGGGCAGACGTGGCCAGCCGTGGCCCAGATGTAAATAAAGAGCACAGATTATCCTGGGACAGTTCTTGCTGCCTTTGAGGACCACACCGTGTTTCAGCGCTGGGAAGAGCCTGCTCAGAGAAGCAGCTGCTGCAGCCAGTACTCACAGACAGCTCCTGGGCTGGGGCCTCCCCCGGACGTGCACAGTGAACACACCCACCACGAGTTAGACTGCAGGCAAGAGGCTTTGCCAGGTTTACCTGAGCTTGAACACGTGCTTTTTCTTCTTGTAATCGACCGCTACTTCACAGACTGCGTCCTTCAAGCTGACGGGAATCTCGTTGTGGTAGGGGATGCCAGAAGCAGCAGCTTTGGAATCCTTGTAGAAGCCCATCTCTTGGTTGTTTATGACACAGTACACGTTATGCCACGACCTTCAAGACATGGAAAACAACAAAAGCATTTATAAGTCTAACGCTCTCACTCGTAGAACTGGGGAAACCATAGACAATTATTTCTATGGGATAATGGAGAGTAGTTGAGCCTGAGGAGGTGAACACAGCCTACACTGTCCTGCACACTGCAGACAGACAGTGCTCTCACTAAAGCACAGCTTCACAACAAAAGCCCAGACCTGGAGCCAAGTGGAACAGAGATTCCCAGAGCCCTCTGTGACAGCACATACCCTAACAGTGGATGGACTGTTTGGCAGGCTGGGCAGTTTGCATACTCAGGAGGGAGATTCACTGAGCTTTTAATGACTACATTTTATTGCAGAAGGAATTCTCCTTGGGCTGCAAACTAACAAAGGGATTGCAAATGAAATCCTCCATTGATACAAACACTCTTAGTTGTACCTACCATCCACCTCATTCTCTAATATGGCTATAAAAATCAATCCTTACTAGAGTCCCTAGGCATTGGTACTGGTGGCTGTTGCTGTCTCAGGGAGAACTCCAGTGTGAACAACTGTAGCTGAACAAAGCTTGTGGCAGTACTGTACTCATCTGTGATCTGCACCCAGCTCTGCTGAGTGCTTGGGCTCCTACCAAATCCCTCAGATGCTGCTGTAGCTCACCACTTGCTAGTCAATATTCTCCTTGTCAGCCAAGTCACAAACCCCGTCTGAAGGGCTCCCTCAGGTCACAAAGGACTGCAGTCTGCTTTTCCAGCACAGACAGCAGCCTCAGAAGCTTTGCCTGCTTGAGAGCCACAGGGCTGGATCCTTAGGAACAGAACCAGCTAAGGCACACAAATGATCTTCACCCACTTTTCTCTCCTGAACAGATTACAGAGTAGGTGGCAAGTGCTGATGTGCACACAGAACGTGTCAGAAGAACATGGACATTTCTCACACCTACGCCTTTTTCTTTTCTTGTGGTAAGGTCCAACTTGAGAGATCTGGACTCAAATCCCACTGCTGCCACAGACTCATCATGTGAAGTGGGGAGGTCGTGGTTTCCTCATGCCTCAGCTCTCCTCCCTCCAAACATGGCTAACGCCACATTTCCTGCTGCTGATCTTTAGGGTGCTTCACCAAACACACTGTTCAGCCACACACACAGCTCCTGCAACAGGGGCAGGAGCCTGAAAGGTCCCTGGGAGCTGCGAGGAGCTGCCAGCAGCAGGGATAACATTCCCTGTCTTGGGAGCCTGGATGCAATCAGCTGCATTAGGCACCGAACACTTTACCTGCTGGAGGCTTTCTTGCTGTGTGTCTCCCACTCGTGCTTGCGGTGTAGGAAGCCCTCCATCTGAGCTGAAGGCATCTCCTGTGTTTTGGCTGGTAGGGTGGCAGCAGTCTGGGCCTGAACAGCAGTCTTGGCTTTGCGGTCTGACGTCGGAGAAGGAACAGGACTGGACTCTTTGGAACTTGTCCTCTGTTCTGCAGCTCCATTGACCATTTCGTTTGTTTCTGCAGTCTCTGCCACCTGGGAACAGGGGAAACGAGGTTCAGCCAGAAGCCCCACAACACTGAGGTATCCTGCAGTTAATCTGCTTCCCTGCACAACGTGGCTGTGTATAAACTTTGCCTGGAGAATGACACAGGCCAATAAGATCTTTCTCACACTCCATGGAGACACAGAAGGCCAAGGAAATTAGAAGGTATGAATGGATTAGTACCCATTTTATAGGTGGAGAGATGGGAAAATAAGAGCAGTTAAACATCAGTGTGAATTTTACTGTGCTGGTCAATTCATATTCTCTTACATATTGTTATTCCTAAAATGAGAGCATTCAATTCTGTTGCTAAGTACTCAAATGTTTGGAACAGTAACAATCACACTTTCTGCAAACCTAGAGGAACAGTAGAAGTTATACACATCAGCCACCTTAAACACATTTATGGCTTTACTGGGGTATTAAAAGTCCATAAAAGGTATTAACTATGAGTCAGAGAAAAATAAGTCAAAATTGCCCAGGAGCATTTACAAAAACCTGTGCAATTTCTGTGTTTCTGTAAAAGCTCCTTTCCCGCTTTCCCCATCCCCCTAGTGACACAACAAAACCAAAACATGCAGAAATTAGAGAGATTACATCATGCATTTCACCTCCACCATCCCAGTTAGGATATCGGATCTTAGAGACAAGGGAAATGAGGTCACGTGTCAATTCATCGAGGTCTTTTTCAGACTTGGGTTATTAGGTGGATTGGAGTTTTGTTAAAGGAGCTGAAAACCACCACAGTCACACAGCATCACACAGCTATTTACCCCCAGACAAAGACAGAACCAAGGCCTTGCCCATCACTTGCTTTGTTGGTCGCGTTGCCTCTCGCACTGTGATCGAGACAGCCTAGAGAGCAGCCGAGTTTCCAGCAGCTCTCACTGGTCAAGCTGTCGACGTCTTCAGGAGCCATTCATCCAAAAATCAGTTAAATTGGAATCCTAATGGCTATAAGCTTTTGAAATGCAGCTTGGTCCCAGTTTGTTTTTTGCCCTGTACCATTACTTTGACATGTAGAGCCATTGGTAGCAGCTCAGGAGCTACACAACCAGTGTGTATCGTTGTTATTAGCACGTTACCAAAGCTTAGTGCTGCTAATGCTCTAGCAGATTACAAACATTCTGGACTGGTTTTATGCAGACAAGCAGGTACTTGTGAATGGCACAGTAATTAGACATTCCCACTTCTGCACATGGCCTGGACAATTCAAAAGCAGCCGAATTAATATGCAACAAACTAAATTTTGCCACCGTTTGCTACAACTCCTTATACCTGCCAAGTCCACATTGTTGTACCTCACGCCTTCGTCCCTCACGTATTGACCTAGGAAGATCTAAGTGTCAGCTTGCTCTGAACATGGGAAGGATTGGTTAACTGCCTTTAAGCCATCTGAATCTCCAGAGTACAGACACTACATCACCAAAACAGGGAAAGAATCACAGCTCACACTCCGCTTCACTCAGATCTGTTTGACTCCGTCCCCAGAGACGTGGAGCCTCACAGCCTCGTTTAGGAGTGGGAACATCTACCCTGCCCTGTTCCCCAGTGGAAGTAAGAACCAGTGCCACTGCTTCTTCAGTTAGGATCCACCTACACCATCAAACCTCACAACGTGACCAAAACATTGCAGTAAAGGGGGGAGAGGGGAAGTGAATAGATGAGGCTGAAGATCACCCAACACCACCAGCACAGTTGCTATGACACAGCCAGTGAACTAACCAGCCAGTGACTCCCCAGTGAGCACTCAATTCCCCAGGTCACACTGAGGAGAACAGACAGCCCGTGGCAAGTCTTCCTGAGCAGGGACAGTGGCTGACCCTTGGCACCCCAGACTGAGACACAGGAGGCCTTTGTGACTGGCAGTAAGGAATTACACAGACCACAACAAATTGTCTGTATGACTCAAACTACCCACAACTACCTGTTACCTAGGCCGCTGCTGAAGGGAGGGTGTTTTCTGCTGGGGGTACCTAAAACCACTAATCTGAAGTAAAACAGACCAGTTTCAAAACAGCAGCCACTGCACAGCTACTTAGCATGTTTTTGTGGCAAACAGCATGTCGTTTGGTGCTGCAGTCTGCAACCCTGTGGTTTTAAAAGGTAACTGCCAACTCCAATTACACAACCAGACCTGTAACCTCCACTTAAAATTCTACTAATTGTAAAAGGGCTATGAAAAGCTTTTCTGATGCTCTTTCAGGTTTTATTTCCTTTTCGTGTGTTATCTACAATTAACAGAAAACAAGCAAAATAAATCTGAATCACAAACAGCTATGCGAAGAACGGGTCATGAAAATAGGGAAAAAACAGGAGCTACACAAACTTTAATGGAAACGTGCATGGGGCATGCAGAGACAACGCAACAGAGGACAAACATCAACAGCAAACTGCACTGTTACAACACAACAGTTACACGTACACCAACAGTTCCCTTCGTGGTGACTGAGGAGTTAGTTGCAGGTGCTTTAGTGGCTACAGACTACCCCTGAGATACTGAAATCGGGGCTGGAACATGCAACCAGACAGCTGGTGACAACGACTGGAGACACGCCTTTGATTTTCAGAGTGCTTGAAGCAACACCTCTGTGCCACAGCTTAATCAATAGAGACCTATTTGCCTTTTTCAGGTGCAAACAGATGACAGCCTGTACACTGTTCTGGCATAAAGTACCACTTGATGGGCTAAGCCCTAGGCAACCCAAGCCAGTACCATAATAAAGAGGTGAAGTCTTACACTTCTAGTGCCTAAAATCATGACCTTCATGACTCAGTTTTTCTTTATATCTAAGTGTACTAATACAAGTTAAGAAGTCTATCTATATAAATTACTTTTACATAGTACTTCTTGGCCAGAACACATCTGCAGGCTTCCCAGACAGTGGAGTCTGAAGCTACAGCTGCACTGCTCTGAGAACTGTCACACTCTTAGAGGCGCAGAGCCAGCACTGGTGTAGGGAGGCACCAGATCATCTGCATAAGCGTGCATGGAACCTTTAAAAACATTAAGAAGCTATACGTTGTTATCCTGACAAAAGAAAAAAAAACATGCATCATGAAGTGGAAAGACAAGTTACAGCAGAAGTACAATTCCTGAAGCACGCCCTCTCCATCACCTTCCTCGCTTCACACGCTCAGCCCACAGAGAACCATTCGGCTGCACTGCTCAGCAGCGGTCAGAAGTCAGAATCCTGATCAAGCACAGCACCCCTTGGGCCCCAACTCTCAAACAATACAGCTGTGCACAGCTGTACTGCAGGGTGCAAGGAACTGAGCTCAGAAGCTCCCGTGAAAGGCCGAAGCGCAGGTGGCGAAGGCAAACATGGAAATGTGTGTGTGCCATGGTAATAACATCTAAAAAAAGCAGCAAGCAGGGGATGTATGAGGCTGTGCTAACCAACCAGATGATGAGGGTCTGTGATGCTCTTGCAGGCCACCTCATGTTCCTTGCCACAACTATGCATGATTTCACAAACATCAACATGTACAACAGGCAGCTCACTTCAAAATTTTACATCATAGATGAACTGAAAGGCTTCATTTCAAGAAAGGAAAAGGCAGAACTGCTCAGGACCCTTCAACATTGACAAGAGTCTGTGTGCAGACCCAAAAGTAACGGGATGGGCTATCTGAGAAACTGATGCTGAAAGGCACTTCCTCCTGGAGTCCTGGATGGGACCCACGTTTCCATTGCAGTACTGGTAAGAGCTCCAGTATCTCCCAGTCTGAGCCTGCCAGGAGCCTTTCCTGCACTTAGTATGACCTAAGAGAGTGAAGGTCAAAACCAGAAGAAAAAGAAGTGTCACCCTCCTCACCACTCAAAGGACTCATTGAAACAAGCAGGCTCCACAGGAAGGCAAAGGGGAGGTGAGCCAGTTTTCAACCCCCATGTTGTGCCAGCTCTACACACGTATGTACTGGTGTGTTTATGGTGCCTGTTGAGAACACTGGCATGCACCCTGACTCCACTGGGACAGCCTCCACCAAGAAGGAGTGAACGAGGCACGGACCATTCAGCCTACACCTAGAGAAAATAGAGAGCTGGGATCATAGACCAATGGATTTTATTTAGTTTTTGAAGAAAAGCATCACAACCTCTCCTGGAGGGCCCACACTCTGCTCTCACTTACACCCCTGTCCCTCCAGACCCAGCAAAGACAACCGCTGTCGTGTCAATTGTACAGGACCAAAAACGAGGCCCCCAGGCAGCTATTCAGCAAGATCACAACTCTTCCTGGGGACTACACACCCAGGTGAATCTAGATACTAGTTTTTCATGTTTTATTTCACGTTTATTTTTATCTGCAGTCAGTGAGTCCATTCTGCATGGAATGTTGTACAACTAACCCTAAGGCTTTTGTTTGCTGACAGTCACAGCTCTGCCCCCTCCCCAGGCCTCTCCTGCCAAGCTCACTTGCACGTGTTCTCTTTGGCCTTGGCAAGAACTTGCTTGCTAATGCAGCTGATTTAATGATGTTGCCGTGCTGAAACCTGTTAGTGTAACTCGATGCGTCATACCTGTCAGACTCTAGTTCTCTTCTTCATTATGATGTAATCTCATTAAATCTCAATTACTCATATATAGGACGATTTAGCTGGAAAATCTTAATACTATTAGCGACATGAAAAACTCACAGTAAATAACATGAAATAAATGTGTCACCTTAAAGCAACTGAGTGTCAGTGGGGAGATTCAAATAAACAAGGATTTAAGTGAAGCAAATATATCTCCCAGGGCTGCTAATTAAATAAAAGTCAACTGATGGGAAGGAAGAGAAAAGCAGCAGGGAAATCTGAAGCCAAAAGATTAAACCAGTACCAGTAGACCATACTGAAAAAAGGTGTCTTTTGCTGCAAATGATTCTGTGTGTCACAGTCCAGACCACGACCGGTCATTGGCTGTCCGTCTGCTAATAAAGTTTTTGTAGTTTTGGTAGGTTTGGGAGCGGTAACTAACCCGTGGAGATTCCTGGTCTGATGGCAAACCATTCTGGGAAACTTGTTCTCCTTTTGTCCCATCCCTGTCGGGAGAGAGGAAAAGGAAATTGTGGTTAGTTCTTCACAGTCACCCATCTTCTTCACCAAAATGAGATTTTCCTTCTGAATATTGCACACCTCAAATTCAAGCAAGTTCTTAAAATCCTCAGACCAAACTGAATAAAACCAGTGATTAGGGAGATCAAAACAGCCCTTCCTGACAGTTACCTTACAAACTGGCCTACTCCTGTCATGTAAGTCATCTTCTAACTGCTCATGTTTCATGGGTGTGGCTTGAAGCCTGTCTGTAAATGATGCTCATCGAAGAAAGGCAAGACTGCTCAGAAATCTGAATTGATGACAGGGAGAGGAAAACCAGCATTGTTCCTCCAGGGCCAGGTACAGCCCAGCAGCTGTAATGCTGTGCCATGATGAAACATTTCAACGTTCACCTTAGCTGTGAATTTGGGTGTCTGGCAAAGGCCCTGTCCCCATAAACCACCAAGTCTATCAAAAAGGGACACGTTACAAAGCCATAGGATCTCCAGCCTCCCTCTACAGCACAGCTCCAGGCTGGGAACTCTGCCAGTCCCCAGCGTGGCTCCCCGGGCTCACCACTGCTGCTGGGAGGCCGCATCCTCGGCAACCTTGGGGCTGGGCTCGGGGGTGGGTGGCTGTCTCTTCCTCTCCTCCTCCTCCTGCTGCCGACGGACTTCCAGCAGTTCCAGCTGAGGAATGAGACACATTTGTGCACATCAAAGCACCGCACGTGTTTTTTTCAGAGGCATTTCTAGAAACTAAAAAATAGCTGCAGTTTTTCTGAAATATGACTGAAATGGAAGTTTATGGGAATGAAGTTTGAAGGCATCAGTCTTTCAAGGCATTGATCAGGTGGCGTGCCTGGGCACCACTGCCCATGCTTCTTTCCTAATTCATTTTATCAGAACAAAAGAACAAAACCAAGAAAGCAGCCAAAGCTATTACAAGACTGAAAAGTGACATCCTCTTGTCAGTTTGCCATCCATAGAAATGAAGCATTCCACATCCAAACCCCAGAAATTAACCACCTAAATAAAACCAGCCTGGTTTCTGAAGCTGCTGAGAAACTCCAGTTCTCTTGGTCTGCAGCTGTGATGCTCAGTGTGTGTGAAAAATCCAGCCACTTCCATTTTGGTGTCTACAGTAAAATTATTCTCCAAAGATGGAAACAGGCTCTCCAAGCATGAATTACTGACTGCAGCTGTGCTCAAAATGTTTGGGGCTTTTTGGCTTCTTAAGTCTTCCTAGGAAGCAATACAGCCTTGTATTGGAGCAGTCACAACACAACAAACAGTTCTGTGGAACCCCCCCTGCCCACCACTGTCTCCTCACACTGCTGTCTTTAACCAAAAATCATTTCAAGTGTTTGGAACTGGGGTTTCTTCACTCAGACTCCTCCTTCCCTTTGAGCAGTACAACCTGTAGGGCTGGAGAAAACTGCTCAGCTCTTCAATTTGCTTCTGGGTCATCATCACTCCTGGGCCTGAGACAGCTCTTGCTGACTACTAAGGCATTTTATCACTTCAGCTTTTTCATTGCAGGTTGCCAGGTTTAAATCAACCAGAGAAGGTTTGGGTATTGTTGGGAATATGAAAATTCAGGCCCTGGGTTATTGACTGGGGTTGATCAACACACAGATCAACAAATGGAGATTAGGCTGGTGACGCTGGGAGCTACTCTGAACAACCAGCTGGCACCAAAAGGAAGGGGGATGGCCAGGAGAGGTTATTCTCCCCTAGAGCACTCACTGTGGTCAGTCTCTCCAGTGCTGCAAACCTCTCATCCCACGTAGCTGCGGATTTTTCAAACGCTTCGTGCCGCTTAATCAGCTTCTCCACCTCGTCCACACTCTGGCCGATCTCGCGGCTGGACAGGGAGGGCTCCTGCCCCACCAGGTAGGGCTCCTGCCCCAGCAGCCAGGCCTCCGCCACGCTGGCGTCCCTGGAAAACTGGTGCACCTCCAGAACTGGGCAGAGAACGTACAGCATCAGCACCACCAGCCTCACAACCAGCACCACGCAGTCACCAGCTTTGCTTGGAACACAGCTCAGTGAAAAAAGTAAATGTATTTGGCTGAGTACTTTCCTTAACTGAGCTCACTGAAATTAATGGGTTAAAAGACAGAAACTTATCCTGTAAGCTTTGCTTTGAGGAAAAATTAGTTTCTTCTACAGACTGTTTGATTTTGCAATTTCAGTGTTTCCTTTTAGTTCCAGTCTGCTGCACTCTACCAGCTCCAGAGCCTGTTGCCTGCTGCTTGGTTCCTCAGGCTGGCCTGTCTATGAACAGACAGACCCAACGCTGCACTCCCTGCAGCAGGCAGGCTC
The DNA here is from genome assembly GCF_000691845.1 of Merops nubicus. Taxonomy (NCBI): domain Eukaryota; kingdom Metazoa; phylum Chordata; class Aves; order Coraciiformes; family Meropidae; genus Merops; species Merops nubicus. The sequence continues at coordinate 2,141 of NW_008621686.1, read as the reverse complement.
CCTGCACTTCATGCTTGTCTACAGTTACACCATTCCAGGTTCCCTTCCTTCTCTATTCACAGCTAAAAAAAATCTGCCACTGCTTTTCCAAATGGGATCAAGCAATTTTGATGAGTAATATGGTACAAACACCATAACTGAAGGACAACTGCCCATCACAACGTACTCCTGAAAGCCTGCTGGGTCTCAGAAACAATGAAGAACATTTACAGAGCAGCCCAGAGCAACCACACTACTGCCCTCTATGTTCTGAGCTCCTGGAGGACTGCCTGCTGCAAAGGCTCCAGGCTGTGCAGGACATGTGGGCCACCTTGGCAGGGCATCAGAACTAGGTTACTGCTGCTGGTGTAAGACTTGCAAAACACTGCCACGCTCTGGAGTCCACCTTTTGTCAGGCCACTGCTCATCACCATTCTAGCCTCTCAGATAACACAGGCATAAGGTAGCAGGGCTTTACTTCTCCCCACTTTTTAGTAGTGCATCCTTCCTGGAAACACAGTTGGAATGTGACACCTGCCAAACACGGCAGATCTGTTTCACCTAGCTCCAAATTTGATCACACAGAGCAAGACCTTTGGTGCAAGTTTCTGGGTTTCAAATTCTCTGTTATTTTGCAGTCGACAGGGGTGAATCTTACCCCTGTTACAGTACAAACTCTCTTTCAAGCACTGCTAGTACAAAAGGGAGGGGCTGCAGGTTTTTTCAACTGCTCAGAAAGACTCAGCCCTGCCCAAAACAGATCCAAGGATGTCCTTACTCAGTCTCAGCCACTCCCATCGGTCTTCCCATTTGTCAATCATTTCTTTTCTCTTTTCTGTCAGCTGCAGCAGCTTCTCCTTGATCTGGATTGAAGAGGAGAAAGCAGGACTGTTACACAGCAGGCTCACCCCACCACACCACATAAGCCATTACTGCCAGCACTGACAAAACACATTGGGCTAGATTGTCAGGAAGTGACTTAGACATTAATACAGCAGCTGCTTTTCTCTTCCAAGTATAAATAAATGTGACATTTGCGTTAAAATACCACATTTGCATAAGCACACAGGATCTGTTAAAAACTCTAGCACTAGGAGTATTTGATAAAAAGAGTATAACTGACAAACTGGAACGGTGCAATCACGGATTTTATCTTCTGCCTTTTTTTCTAGCAAATACTGTGGAACATGCTGCCTGTGACAGTTACAGAAGCCTGCAGCTGCCTGCACTAATGCCACTGATGTCCCTGCATAAGCCCTGTGGTGTTCTCAGGGTGAACACTTGCTAGCAAAACCTCCCAGTGCTGAGCAAGCTTTCTCCAAGGATACTCCAGCACTTGGGTGTAAGGCAGACACAGAAATCCCACCTCCCCAAGTGGGCAGTCTTATGACAATTCACTATCCTCCTTCCACCAAAGGCAGGAGGAAGGAACATGGGTGAAAACTCTATCCTCTGGCCTAAGCAAATCAGAAAATACCTCAAGGGCTTCAGCAGCTAGGTAGGTTTTTCTCTTAATATTCCCTGCATTCACCCCTGTTAGACAGACTTTCTCCTGCTTCTTCCCCCAGCAGGACTCTTCACAGCATTCCAGTTCCCCTGCACAAAATTCAGCCTGGCTCACAGCTGCCTCTCAAAGAAGCCACCTTTCCAAACACAGCAACAACTTCTTCATCTTTCCAAATGAAAATGACACTTTAAAGTTAGGTGCCACTTCTGCTACCCTACAGGAATTCACAGAGCTAAATTATACATGAACTTCACAACAGCAAAAGAAGTGCAACAGTCCCAGAAGCACGTGGCTCATTAGAAACACGCGGCTTATTCACCCACAGACCACACAAGGCAAGTTCCTCCAGCTGGACCAAAACCTGCAGGGCAGCTGCACTGTGGCTGCTGCACCCTGCAGAGCACAGTACCTCCTCTGAAGCGTAGTGCTTTCTGGCCAGGAGAGACTTGCCCAGCTCAATGCAGGTAGTGAAGCTGTCGTTTCGGGCATCGATTTCGGCTTTGATACCCTGGTGATTGTTCATGAGGAGTTCAACAGATGAAACATCCCTAAAAAGACCAATCCATGGTACAGAAACATGTATTCCAGATCTAGCTGCTGTTTTGTTTTCAAACAAGTCAACTAACCCAGAGCTGGTTGAAAGGTAGGAGTCAGA
>NW_008621685.1:0-14818 GCF_000691845.1 Merops nubicus | reverse complement strand
GGAGTCTCTCGCTGGTTTGTTTTCAAATCATTACATGCTTGCAAGAACAGGAGAACTTCCCCATCCTTTCAGGAGAAACAGTTGTCAGGTAGACCATGAACATGCCTTCCTGGTTTTTAATTCCTGCAGCTGGCCCAGCTTTCCCCATCAGCAGTGCCTACAAGCCCTCAATGAAAAAAAAAAAAAGGAAACTCAATGCAAACCTCATTTATGTTTATTCTGAACTTCATTAGGCTGTCAGAGGTGCTTGTTTTGCTTCATCACACCCATGGTGTCCCTCAGACTGCCTCCTCCTGAGCTGTCAGGACCGATAATGTGCACAGCTCTGCAATTCTCCCTGCAATGGTCACTGTTTGCTGTTCTGCTGCCCTTGCACATACTGCAGACAAGCCTCTCCAAAGGCCCTGGATAAAAGGCGGAATAGGATTTAGGGAACAGGTTTCCCCCTCTCCTTCATCTTTCCACCCATTTCTTGCCCCAGGGCAGTGCAATTCAGGCAAGTGCAATGAATGGGAAAGGTCAGAGGTGAGACCTGTATTCTGGAGGCCCAGACAAGTTCCTGCCACTATGCTACACGTACTAGTGAAGTTGTTTCCCAAAAGATATGGTAGCTGCATGCCTGGGGCAGCCAAACCAGACTGATTGTACTAGCAGGGCAGGCTAAGTCCAGCGGAATAGTCAATAATGGAACAGCACGCCCTTGCATTGAAGTAATTTGGAGCCAAACTGATGCTTTTCCATCCATGGACATCAAGTATTTCAAAAGGATAAATAACAATTATCATCGACATCTTTGCCATAGAGCCCTACTGGGGCACAGGCTGCTGAAGCAGCTCATTCCAAAGCCTCAGCTGCTCAGCAGCAGGAACAGAGATGGCATACATTCCCACTCACCCAGATTTGTGCTCTAACCACCAGATCACAGCCCCTCCTGGAGCCCACCCTGCTGAGAGACTGCTCTGTAATCAAAAGTGAACAACTGCTCATTTAGGGTGGGCAGCTACTGGGGGCAACAGAATCTTCAGCAGCTGGTTCTGTTTGCATCTGGGTGGGAGTTAATTTTCTTATGGCAGCCACACCCCACATCTGCCCAGAAAAACCTCGCCCTTAAGCGAGGAGACATTTGCAGATCTGAAGACATTGAGGAGCAAGAATTGGCCTGTTTATATTATACCCAAAGGGGGACTGAGAAGGAAACAAAGCTCTGAGAATCGGGATTTCCTACCGTGTCCTGGGACCATCCTGGCAATACCCTACTCTCCCCACTGCTTCAGCATCCCCCCAAGGAACCCCGGCAAGGCGTCCCCACCCCTCACAACGAGACCCCTGAGAAGCTGGCAGACATGCCGGGCACACTGCATGCAGAGATTTTTTTCCTCTCCACCTCACCAAGCTCGGCTGGGTCAGACACAGCTTTTGGCAAGAGAAGAGCTCCCTGCTAATTTTAGCCTCTGGCTCTCCACCCAGGCGGCAGCAGCTCAACCGCTGTGGAAAGCTGGGCAGCAGCGAGGTGAGGGCTGGGAGACGCTGCCTTCAACTAGCCCACACGGCCACGTGCTGCCAGCTAAATATAAATGGGTGGTGGGCAGTGGGGAGCCGTGCTGGCTCGGGCAGAAGCAAATCCTCCCCCCATTGCCCAGAGTTAGAGCAAGGACAAATTGCACCTCCCGAGGGAATTGGCTCCAGGACCCCAACAGTCCTCACAGGACTCACTTTCTGCCCAGAGGGATAATTTAGGCTGCAAACTTGCAACAGGATCCCATGTGTTTTATATCTTTTTGGACAGATCTGGAGCTGGTGCACCTCCCTCAGCCCCTAGCACACCATGCCAAGCAAACACCACTTGCAAGCACCACCTCTATGAAAGCCTGGTCCAGCTCCTTCCCCTAATGGTCTCTTCTCCACCATGCTGCCTACTACAAAATGGTTACCCTGTGGCAGGATGTCCTCACTGCTGTAGCTGACATCAGTCTTGGCTGTAGGAGTCCATGCTCGGGGTGGGAGTCAAGTGGGGTAAGTCTTCCCATGCCTGGATACAAACTTGCACTGGTTCCAACAAACACCACTTCTCCCTCTTTACAGAGAAAACCCCCAAAAGGGTATGGAAAGACAGACAGAAAAGGAGCTCCAAGGATTATGAAAGGAGCAAAGGTAGCATGAACCTCAGCAAATCCAGACAGTTCATGAATTAAATGCTACCTGACTGTGGACCACAGATTAGCATATTTTCTTTGATTTTCACTGTACCTAGAGGAAAGGGGCTTCACAACCTTCATAAATAAAGAGGGTCATGTGAAAAATTCCTGACTACATTATCAAATCCTTTGTCTACAGAAACAACTGGCAAAGTGTTGAGTGTTTGTAGACAACCAGGACAAACGAGGTGACCACACTCTGCAAATCAAGCGGAGCAGCACTGAGCACAATGCTCTACACAGGGAAATCAGATGTCTTAGCAGTTGACTACAGTCAAAAGCCACTGTGGCACACATTTTCAAGGCACCAAACACCCTTATGACACCAAATATGTTCTTAACCATCTTGGTAGAATAGCTCATGGAACACAACAGTTTTTGTAATCATTATCCCTGTATTTTCCTCCACTCCTTTTTTAAAACCCTGTCAGTTTTTACTCCGTGCCCTTTAATTCCTTTCTCTATCCCCTCCCTCTTTCATCTTTGCACCCGAGACTGTCAATTCAAGCCTCTTTGCTCCACTGAAGTCCCAAATATTTGCTTCTACTTTAGCTTTCATTTCCTTCCCCCTTACAACATTTTAGCAGCCGTTGGCAGCTCTGACACTCATCTCAATATGCTCCATTTCTGGCCACTTCTTACTTTCATTAAATAATCCCCATCACCTGTATTGCCAAAATCTGCCTCTTGTCTCCTGCTTGTCTTTCACTTTTCTTTCTTCTTCTACTTCTGCATGATCTGCAAGACTTGCTAAAATATTTCTTTCCCTTCCTTGATGTGCCTATGTCAGATATGCAATTCAAACAGAGTTAAAAGAAAAAGGTGAAAACAGAATTTACAAAGGATCTAAGTTTATGAAACATAAACAACTAACCATGCCATTTGGGAAGCAGAGGGTTTGGGACAAATCACTCCAGAGAGAGTCCTGGAAGACCCAGAGTTAATTGGCAAAGCAATTACAATTTGTGAAGCGAAGGAAATTGGCCACATGGCTGGAGCTGATGGAACGCAGACAGCGATCAGACAGCACAGACAAACTGAAATAATACTAACCAGACCGAGGCAGGGGAACAGTAGGAGTTCAAAGAGGAAGGGCACCCTCCCCTACCCCACCCAAACATGAAGACATCTGATCCTCCCCACTGCAGCAAGTGGTGCAAGTCAGTGAGACACAGCTGGAATCACCCTGCAAGATAAAGGATAGCAACATGTTCAGAAGAATCACAAGTGCAGAGCATGACTACAGGGTGGCAGCAGCAGCATTAGCACCATCAGGACTTGTTCAGAGGAGCAGCAGAGATGAAGATGAGGGCTCAGCAAGAGGAGAAATGAACACCAAAGGCGGAGGTGTCTATTAGCTGCAGACTAGGTGCAGGTGAGCGGCACCATGCCGGCAACAGAGGAACTGCCAATGGAAGAAAAGGCACTGGCAGGAAAAGCAAATTAAATCCAGGCTGAATGCTGGTGATCTTGGCTCCACTGCCAGAGCAGGTGAACAACATAGACGAGTAAATACACATGATCAGCTCCAGCCAGTAATTAAAGGGGAAGGGAAAACACCCATTACCAAGGTTAAGGTCTGTCAAACCCTGGTCTCAAATAGTGTGTCCAATTGCTTTTAGAGGCAGGAGGCAAAACCAACAGAGAGAGAATCAAAATACATCTATCCAAGGATAAGTAAGCTCCCAGCATAGCACAACCCAAAGCACTACAACTGTCCTTCAAGTCACACAACTTACAAAGCTCTTCACGCCCTAAGGAAGCAGCTGCAAAAGAGAAGGACTGGGAATGGCCCTGGGAATTGGCAATGGTGCTGGAGCAGCCCAGGTGTCTGAGCAGAAAGAGCTGATGAAGCAACCCTGCCATGCTCCTCCTCCCACAAACTTGATTGCTCCAGCCTTGAAGAATTAAACACCTTTATAAAGAGGAGAAACCTGGCTAATACCAAAGCACTTCTGGTGCTTGAGGTGCTCACAGCTGGGGACCTGGCCAGCCTGTGGAGGAAAAACCAAGTGTCAACTTCACAAAACCTTTTCCCCCAGACCACCATTCAGGCTGTGTATGGCACTGAAACTCTTTTTAGGACCCATATGAACTTAGATCCACACAGATGTTCACTTGAGGCAGGGGGATAGTCCTAGAGGATCATCATCCAAGGCCTGGGAAAAGCTAGACCTGCTGGGTTTAAGCAATAGGGTCTACATAACCTATGGGGCAAAAATTAAAATTGAAAGTTGAACTGGTTGGCAGCTGTAACACTGAGGCTGCTGTCAGGGTACCTGTCTCAAAATCAGCAGGCAGAGACACCCATTCTCAGAACAGGGAACTATATCAGACAAGTTATAAATGTGTGAAAAAGTGTCTTTCAGAGCTAAAACATTCTACAGACACAGGGCTTGAGTTTCAGCCAAGAAATTGAAAAAGAAATGATGCAGGCTTAGTATTTTGAGAATAAGCAGTAATTTAGTGATCCACAGCTGACAGATCAGTTGTTTTTGCTGTACAAGCCTGTTTTAAAAACTAAATATAAGCCTAAGAGAAAGCGAGTGATTGCAGGCGCTTGCCAGCCCAGGCCACAAAGCCAGAGGGGAATGGAGCACAGCAGCACCTTGCACCATTCCCTGTTGCACAGACTCGTACAGCAGTTTGGGTGGGAAGGGACCTTTAAAGATGATTTGATACCAACCCCCTGCAGTAGGCAGGGACACATTCCACTGGATCATGTTGCCCAGAGCCCCACCCAATACAGCCTTTAATGTTCCCAGGGACAGAGGATCGACAGTTTCTCTAGGCAACCTGTTCCAGCACTTCACCACCCTCATGACCAGAGGTAATTCCTTCAGATTGCCTTCACATGCCCCAGACCCTCATCACCACGAGAGCCCTGGGCTCGGCCCACACCCCATGCATCAGTGTTCCTCCTGGACTAGAGAGACAAGGAGAAGACAGAGGAGTCCAGATGCAGTCACCAAAGTAACAAATACGAGAGAAGGAAAGCATTTTTATTGTTCTTTTCCTTGTTTTATTGTTTGTTTGGTTTTTTAAATTATTTATTGCTAATGTTGAAAAGAACAGGTAGAAGGGACCTTAAGACTGAAGGCCAGCACTTCTTCCTGGCAGAGCTGCAGTCTCCTGCTTCTCCACAGGAACAGCACTCCCTCTAGCTTTGCTTGATCTGTTACTATCCTTTGGGCACACAGGGGGTCTGGCTTCACCTTCAACCACCAACTGGGCAGCCTGCTCATCCTCAGAATGATGAAACCCCACCTCCAGGCCCCAGAGAGGCCCACAGTGTAGTTGTGCCGGGGGAGCCATGCTGGAGGTGGACGCACTTCCATCGGTTCTTCTTGATCTTCAGGTGGCTCATAGGCTCCACAACAGCAATCACAAGAGTGACTACAATCTGGCTGACGGCATCCGTCCTCTAATGCTGACTCCTCTTCCTCTGTCTCTCCTGCAACCACCTATCTGCCTTTAAACACAGAAGCAGGCAGCCACTTGCCTTGCTCCTGTGAGACCTCTTTCTTTCAAACACCCTTGGAACTGAGGGCCTTGAAGCTCAGCAAATTGTGGGCCAGCAGCCAGAGCCCCTGTACTTATAAGGCCTAGAACAAAAAGCAGCAAGGTAGTCCCTGACATCAGGAGGCCACAGTGATGGCCTTCTGGACATCAGGATGGCCACAGGCATGTGGCCAAAGATGGCTGTTCTGGGAGTTGGTGGGTCTGTGGTCTGAAAGATGGCCTACTGTGGGAGGAGGGTCAGGGGGCTAAGGGCCTCTTTCCTGGGGATCACTCCCCTGTGACACTCTGGTGTGCCTCAGGCACAGGGACTGCCCTCCATCTCCCCTTGTATGCCCTAGGCTCCAGCCCCCTCCTCATTTCATGCCTGAGGTCCCCAGGATGATACAGTCACCAGTGTTTCAGGAGGATCAGGGGTCCTCTGTGACCCACCACAGACCCAACACCCTGCAAGTGACTCAGCCCTCCATGCTCAACAGCAGCTGTGAGGGGGCAAAGCATCCAGACATCCCACCAGCAGGAAAAGGGAGGCACAGCCAGCCTGCACAAGGACTCCCCGTTCATCTTTCCTTTCGCTCATCGTATTTTTTCTGTATCTTCTTTGAATGCTTCTTGTTGAAGGTTTCCTCCTCTTCAGGAGTCAGCTTGGCATCCTTCTTAGGTCCAAGAGGCAAAGCATAGTGGGCTTCATACCACTGCTGGTACAGGGTGCTGCCAATGAGCACAATGCAGTTCTTCACCAGGGTCTCTGTCCACACCAGTTCATTGTTAGAAGCATTGTAGATGACATCAATGATTCTGGTTCTGCGAGTGCAGCATTCCGGTTCCCAGGAGAAGCTGCCAACATCCAACCAAAGGGCACGGCTGGATGGTCCCATGCAGCCATTGTTGATTACCAAGCATCCCATGGGGCTTTCTTTCCCATTCCCCAGCCCCTCTCCAGAGTGTGGAGAGGTGCCATCTCCTCCATATGGAGCCCAGGAGGAGATGGGAAGAGAGGGTCCAGAGGAGGCCACCAAGGGAGAGCCATGGCACCTGGAGGTGGCAAGGTTTCTTTCCACTGCAAGGTCCACCCTTGCTCTATTCTCTGGCTTTAAAGACAAACCTTCTTGCTGCTTTTTCTTTTCTCCCCACCAAGAAGAAAGGGGCGACATATGACTTGGAAAAATCCTTGATAATGCATTTATTCTTAACACCTTGGCTTAGGTGTTACTTTGAATTTCTATGTAGATGCAACTACTCCTTCCCATTGGTACAGACTATGGGTCATAAACTGCTGTTCACAAAGTCTCCTCTGAAACAGGTATGCATTGATGTTTCCAAGACAGAGCACTTGCAAAATGAGACTTCTTCTGTTTAGTCCTTTCATTAGGCAGACAATTTCTTTTCAAGGTACACCTCTGGAAACTATAGTTCAGTCAGGTTTGCTAGGAAAACTTCATTTTGACAGGCAGTTGTCTATTTTGCATTTTTTACTGAAGACAAATGAAGACCTCCCAGATGGCATGGACTGTAGCAGCTAATCCTGGTGAGCTGCTGCAGCAGGTAATTGAGGCGATCAGTACAGGGTAGCCTGGACAGCATATTCTCATCCCATTATAAACTTTGTTCTGCAGCTTAGATGGGGTTAATAGCACCCAGACATGATTACTGCAATTTTACAGAAAATAACATTACAAAATATAAATAAAACGAATTTAGGAAGTGAGGTATTTACGAGAAGGGCTGGAGATAACTAGGTCTAAATGAACAGCAGCACTGAGGAAGCTGTCAGAGTTGCCAACACCAAATGTACGGGCCAAGTCAAACAGCCCATGCTAATGACACGGAAATAAGTGGCCTCTTGAACCAAGTCAGAAACACATTCATTTAGAATGTCAGGAAAAAAAAATACACATATCATTAAAGTAGATTATCCTCACTTCAAGAGAGCTCCACTAGGTAATTCTGCAGCCCAACAGGTGATGAGTCAGATCAAATATTTTTTTACTAGTAAATGGGATACAATAGTATCTGACACTGAACTACTGTAGAGTGTGTGTGAACTTACACAATTTCAGCGAAACACAGCCTTCCACATAAGCCTACTAGTCCCTAAGAGGGCTAGTGGAGAATAAAGTTAAGAAGGTAAAACATGCCTATTATGGAAGGCCCCATAGGCAAGTCTCTGATCTGTATTCAGTGTTTTTACATTACTGAGTAGCACTGGCTGTCAATTGCTTATATTCGTCTCAACTGGAAAAAAAAAAAAAAAAAAAAACAACAACAAATAATATTTAGACTGTCTGAAATCAGCGTCAAGGTCACTGAGATGAAAATCAGGAAGGAAGAAAACACCCATGGACGATGCAAAGGCCTGGGACTTACCATTCAAATCTCTGATGGAAAACAGTGACACAGAAAAGCAAGAATAGCACAAGATGTGATACTTTTGCCACATAATGCTATCAAGCAGATACACTGTGTAAAGCAATAGGTGACACCTTTTCCAGCTTCTAAAACCAAAGAGGATAAGAAGCCACATTGATCTCTATCCCCTCAAGACCAACCAACCAAACTCCAAATAGGAATAAATCACAGAATTCTGAAATAACTAAACCTTGGGAAATGATAAAATCTCTATTAGTGACATTTTGAGAGGGGTGCTGATGCTTATGGGGTACTCACAGGCCTACCCAACAATCTTTGAGTTGTCTGAATTGATCCCACATCTCAAAACCTAATTGAATGTCATTATTCTGTTTAGATAGTATAATTAAGCACTTAAATCAACTTGAATTATTGCTCTGAGATGTCTTTGGAGAACTCTGATTTACTTAGCAGCAGCACTGCCCCAGAACATCTTAGCACCTCAAAATGTAGGGGACCTTCCGGATCACAAATATCAAGCCTTTGTTCTTTGGTATGGGGAGGTCTTCTTAGGAAAACAGAAGTACAGAGGAGCTCTGGTCAAGATCCCAGTGTATTTTGTTTTGGCTGATTACACACACAGACTATGGAATTCTAATATGAAAAGCATAAGTATCTAAGGATCAGGTTCATACCTGTTTCCACCCAAGACTTTACATGGATCTTTTAAACCTCACACCACAGCTAAGACAGCTTACTTGCTCTTCTGGAAAGGAAATAAGCTATTTCTCAGCTATTACTGCAAGCCTGAAAAAAAAGGCAATTTAATTGGGAAGCAACTGGAAAAGGGAACATCAATGAACAGCAAGAACAAACAGGAAAGGGAAACTCACAAGTACAACAAAATATATAACCCTATCAATTCTTGAGTCAGATTTGATAGGAAAACTTCATTTTGACAGATAGTTGTCTATTTTGCATTTTTTATTGAAGACAAATGAAGACCTCCCAGATGGCAAGGACTGTAGCAGCTAATGAGCTGTTGTGAGCCCTGGAGAAAGAACTCCATCATCACTCCTTTCCCTCCTGACACGACCTGCAAGGCAAGCTCTGTCTTCAGGAAAACATCCTGCCTTCTACCATACTGTAGATGTCAGTAATTCCAAAGCACCAGATAAAAGATGATGTCCATCACCTCACCCAGCACTGCTCTTCCTTCACATCTGCCTGAACTTGTAGGCAAGAGAAGGCAGAGCCATTACTACACCATAGGCAGAAATGCTTCTCCAGAAGACAACATCATTCCTCTGCCAACCCCACAGCGCAGAGATGCTGCGCAGGAGGGCAACAATCCATGAGATCAGAGTCTGACTCCAGACAGGAAGGTGTGGTACAGGAATACATGCTGTGCTGGCACACTGCTACACAACTGCTACACAGGTAATGTGTGTACATAAAGGGATGATGCAAGAGTTTATTTATAATGATAACATGTAACTGTTGTAAATGATTTGGGGGATCTTCTGTGGCCAGGCAAACCGTGGGACAGCTTCCAAGCAGGCACACGCTTGCAACCTCTCACTTAGGGCACAGGGAGCCAGGCACTCAGTGCCACTCCACAAAAAGTTTATTTAAGAGTCAAATCTCCGCCTGACTTCAAGCCAAGAGGTGAAAAACAAACAAACAAACAAACAAACAAACAGGTTCACAAATGACCTGCAGTACATGCCCCAGTAGCACTGAAAGGAGACACTGGTCCAGGACAAGTATGGCATAAGGTAGCATGAGGTCCAGGCATCCCCTGGCTGCTATGTCAATGAACCTCACGACCAAGCTAGAGCATGATCCAAATTGCTCTTAGTGGCCCTGGCTTCTCCACTGAGTCTCTGATAGTGGTCTGTGCCACAGTTATGGGCCTGGGGCTGTTGGCTCACTTGGCATACACCAGTGCAGCAGAAGATGTGCCAGCACTTCTAATCATTCTCCAGGGAAACAGAACTGACCACCCAGAAGTGGCAAACCTGCCCCACCTGCAGTACCTATGCTTTTGCCCACAGCTATAGCAGCCCATGATGTGCTCTGGGGAACAGTGTTGCTTGGCACAGGTCCCCATGAATGGCAGCCTCACTCATGTCTTCAAAAGCACAGAAATACCATACGCAAGCTTAATGGTATAGATATTCCCCTTCTGTCAACACTTTTATTCAGTTAGGATGTGGTGCTTTGGGGATGATATCCAGTTTAACTTTTCCTCTGGGTTAGCAGTTTCCACAGAGAGGAAATCAATACTTCAACCCCCACTGGAGAACCATGTGGTCCCACCTCTCCCCGTGGGCACTCAGTAACCTTTGGTGCAATTAGTTATGCAAAAGAGCAATACTGTGCACGTCCAGGCAAGTCACCTTGCGTGTGAGCCACTGCAGAAGTCAGCCCACGTGCACGTGAATGAGCCTGCATACAGCGGTGTTCTCACCCTTATGCATAGGTGCTTCTGAGGGTGCCTGGACAGGGAGGCTAGAGAAGGAAGTCAATGCATTACACTAAATGAGCAACTTGAGCTTTCCACCAGCTACTTTTCTCACAAGAACACATGTACCTGCCCATTCATACCAGCACTCAGGTCAGTTTTCAAGCAATTCGCACTGCTTTGTAGTAGGACTGGATGCCTGAAGATCAGAGAGCTCACCCTGGTGGTAAGAAACCCGTTTTTCAGCGAAGGAAACGGACACTAAAGATGTGCAAATAAAAATGTCCTTATGCAAGACTTACACCTCCCCAGTATGTACATCTCCATGGTTTCTTTTGAAGCCCTCCTATTTCCCACTTCAGAAGTGGGACTCCGTGCTACCAAGTTAGCAAAGCAGCAGTTCGAGACACAAGAAGTGAGAGAGAAACCACTTACTTGTTGCAATCCAAGATAGGAGGATAACATACTCCCAGTGTTATCTACATGCAACAGTAAAATGTGGAGGAACAGCGAGCAGCCAGGTTAAAGGAGGTCCCACCGATCCCTTCCTCCTCCAAGCTGCACCTCCCAGTAATCTCAACTAGTCCTGCACACCTTGCTTGTGCCTGGCTCAGTGTGACACTCACACCTGCAGTAAAGCAAATTGATGTGAGTGATTTATAGTCTCCTGAGATACCATGGTCTTTTGCAGCAGAAAACAGTCTGCACAGCGGCAGCTGCGAACGACCTCACCTCCAGGTTTCTTCATGGATTGGGATTTGCTTTTACTTTGTTGATACAAGGTTTTAAAGTGAAGGGAGATCATTGCACATCCTCCTTGCCTGCAAGCCCGTTTCACTGACGCCAGCCTTGCTCCCTCAGAGTCATACATTTCTGCATGGGTGGGTGAGATGAGCCACTGCTGGGCACAGGAGTGAAAAACAGAAGAGGCAGAAGGAGGTCCCCGACCCATCATCCTTTCCAAACAGAGCATTGCAGCAGCTCTGGGAAGAGGCAGCGTCTTGGGGTGCAGGTCTTCCCCGAGGAAGCCTCCCCTTTCCCCTTCCAGCCGTGCTGCCAAGGCAAAGGCACTACAGCAGTGGAGGCGGGGTGTAAGACTTGCTCTCCAGACCTGGCTGCTCTGTGCTTTACTGGTATTTTCTCCCTCCCCAACACTTCATTCACTTTTGAAATAAGAAAATTTTCCACCTCTAGCATTCACGTGTGGGAGCAAAGTGTGCTGTGTAGCAGCTAGTAAAAATGAGAAAAACACTTCTGCTGGAGAGCTCACTCCACAGAGGTGAGTGCCTGTCAGCAGCAAGAGTAAACAGACTGTCTCCAGCTCCTCGGGTTTCTTGGCAAGGAGGCTCTATCCTGCCTGTTACAACTTGTTTTGGATGACAACAGGCTACATTTCATGTGAGGAGAGTTGTACCCATCTCCAACTCACATCAGCTTGCTTGTTTTTCTTCGCTCAACTGTAAACATGTTTAAGATTCCTATAAATACCTATTGGGCAGCAGACCAGCCAAATATGCCCCATTAAATAAAGGGGGAAAAAAAAAGTAAAAGGGCAAGCCGCACAACAAAAGGAGCAGAAACACCCTACTACCCGTGAGAGACAACAATCCTGCCAATAAGGCTCTCTGGGAAAAATATGCAGGAATACCCCATGATGCAGTCACATCAGAAGAAAAGAATAATTCTTTTTTTTTGACCAGACCAACTGCTCCTTTCAGTATCACCTTCAAGAGAAGTCTAGCACTCATGAGAGGCCATTCATCCCTGGCCAGCCCATTCCAAACTTCCTGGAGAGCTAGAGCAACTCACGCATGCGTGAATCCCAACTCATGGCGTATACCAAGCACCTCAGGTTGGTCCCTCAACCTTTGAGTTTAATGTTACACGAAAACAAACCTTATGGTCACAATCTCTCCCAGAGTACAGTGATGCAGTGCCATGGAAGCCAATGGGTAGCAATGATTACACCATATTCTCCTAGGCCGTTTATTCTCTTTCATCCAAACTTATTTATATGCTTAACTTCATTGCATAGCAGAGCTGCATATACACCAAGGGAGGACAGTCAGGGCCTCAATTTTTAAGCATCACTTACTCAAACACCCACACCCAGGATCTGGTGCAGGAAGAGGAAGAGCACAGAGATGAGGAGGACCCACCATGCCTGAAGACTTGCTTTAAATAGGGAGTTTTTTAGCCTTTTGCCCAGAAAAAAACAGACAGAAAAAAAGCCATTGTATTTTATCACTAATAATTGAGAGGTTGTTGCATCAGATAAATTCAGGTGGTAGCTCTTGGTTGGTCTCAGGTGTGACTTACAGTAGGGTTCCCACCTGGGACATGAGATGGAAAACAATGCAGAAATGAGAGGGGAAAAGTACTAATTGCTCTGAGTCACTCTCTCCTACACCAGCTCCCTGAGATCTCTGGACAGAGTCACCACGTGGAGTCACAAACGCAGCCATCCCAGTCCCCAGAGAAGAAACCACTGCTTCGTTTTAACACCCAAAAGAAAACAAATGTCATTTGTCTTTCACTGCAAATTCTGATTTAAAACAGGCTTTTAGAAGTACCAGGGCAAGAGGAAGGGTGGGGACGGTCATGCTTTAACCTTCCTCCTGTGTGCAGGTTCCAGGATGCTGGCCACGAGGCCAGGAAAACATGACACCAAGTGCCCAGCATGCCCACAGATCCTCAGGTCTCCAGGCACAGCTGCTCTCCCTCCGTGATGCTGCAGAGCCACGAGGAGCTGCCTGCCAGAGGGTTTCACTCTCCCACCCCTTCCTGCAGCGTTTAAATGCCTCCCACATGAAATGAGCAGCAACATCGCTGGTGGATTTGGGAGAATCTGGACTTTTACATAATCGAACTTTAATATAATGTAATTAATGTCCTCATCTTCTGTTTTAGTTGGTAGTGACTATAGTCATGTCACTGTTTCCACTTTCAGTCTTAAAACAGAATGACTTTTCTAGGAGATGTAAAAATAACCCTGTCTAAAAGCAGAGAGAAAGAATCCAATTCATACAAAAAGTTGTTTGCTCCTAAGCATCTCTTCTGTCTTCACGCTCTCTGCCTGTTTCTGCCATCCCCTCCCTCTCCCTTTGCATTGCATGCAGTGAAAGGACCGTCAGCTGTACAGCTCCAAACACCTGACTTGACCCCTCTCTCCTTATACCTCTATTTTAAATTTCTCCAAGTGGTTTATTTTCTCCCTTGCTGCACCACACGAGTCCTCTACATACCTTTACAGCCCTCTCTAAGGATCTTTGGGGGGTGCTGGCAAAGCGATGCACAGTAAGAGGCTTGGCTAGATTGCATGAAAGATGTTAATGCAAAAGGAGACTCACAGTGCAACTCATCTTCTCGTGCCCCAGCTAATTCCACCAGGCATAAAAAGCAGATTATAACTAATGGATTTACCCTTGCCAGAGAAATCAGATCTCTTACACTGTTGGAACAGTAAATAAGTGGTTTTAGCCTTAACGTCACATATAATACAGAACAAATGGACAAGCTGAAGTCTTGTAGTGAACTTTATGGTAGTAGACATTGATGGAGCTCCTTGCACAGCCACAGTCTAAAGCTTCCAAGACTGAAAACAAGCCTGACTCATGGGAGTAAGACTCAGAGGATTTATAATGTGTAACGAAGGGACAGAGATCCTGAAAAGTTAAATACTTACATGTAATCGAAAAACTATCAAATGAGATTGGCACCAAGTACTGACATTATTTTAAAAACAGCAGCAACACCACCATAGGTTTTTACACCACCTTAAGCCACTCAAAACTTTCTTGTAACTGTGGAAGAGAAGCATATAGCCTGACACGACACTGACAGAAATAACTGTTTTCCTCTAATTCAGAAAACAAGAAGCCAACTTCACTTTGTATCAGGCCTGCTGTACTCCTAAAAGTTTGCACAAAATGAACCTGTTACTAGGTGAGCAGTGTGCATCTCCAGGGTATGCATTCCTTCCTCCTGTGCATACACTTCTTCTCTCATCAAAGCAATATTCAAAGCACCTCTGCTGCCTTCCAGGTTAGCACTAGGACAGAGGAGAAGCACCTCAAAGCCTTGACTCTGGACTGCGATTCCAGCAGGGTCACACTCTGATGGATCTCCTGGCAGCGAGGAGGATGAGAGTCGACGGCCCAAAGGCAGGAAAGCGAAAACCCCGAACGCCCATCTCCTTCCCGGGGGACCAAACCCACCCCCGTCCCCGGGGGCCCGCGGGAAGAGACCGCAGCGGGCTGCGCTCCTGCCCGGGCGGGCTGGCAGCGGG
>NW_008621684.1:443-711 GCF_000691845.1 Merops nubicus | reverse complement strand
GTGCTTTTCAAAGCAGAGAAAAGGCTGGCATTCAAAAATACCCACTGACAGTGTCAGTCACTGCGCATAAAATAAATCACTTAAAATCCCTACACAGACTACTTTAAGAATATAGCAGCCCAAGACCACTATATCTTGATCCTTATTAACCTCTGATATATAAACAATTTCAGTGCACCGTTCACTTGAAAAACCCTCATATGACCTATTATCCCACTCATATTTACCTCACAATTTTAGCTGACTTCCACTGATACTCCCGAGCATA
>NW_008621684.1:0-226 GCF_000691845.1 Merops nubicus | reverse complement strand
AAGTGAGTAATTGTGAATCAGCGTAGAAAACCTGAACAGCACCTTGTTTTCCTGCCTATCACTTTATGTTATGTAAATGATTTTATTTACAAGTACTTTATAAAAACAGAAGAACTTGCAAAATGAACATAGCAGGTAGATATGTGCCCTCCGCTGCCCACAACTATACCCATACGTTGGGCTCATTACTTGGAACCACATGTCACGGTCCGCTCAACTCGGCGGA
>NW_008621683.1:0-483 GCF_000691845.1 Merops nubicus | reverse complement strand
TCCTTGTTCTTTCTGGCTAACATTTGCCTTCCCACACGTCATTTTCCCCATCAAACTTCAATGTAAGTTGTAGACAGCCATCACATAGAGGAATCAACCAAGTAGAGTATTTTAATTAGCTGTTGAGGGATTAATCACTCTCACAAGGTTCCTTCCATATTATAATGACCATTTGAGGTGACAGAATGAGTTTCACAGCATGTACAAAAGCAAAACATTCTCATCTCTGCCTGGGTTGCAGATCTGGATTGTCGATTTTGTTCCCAATAGCATGCACTTTGAATGTTTCCTTATAAGGATCCTGAGATACACTGACACTTCCACAGAGAAGCCAAGTCAGTGGAGTTCCTTTGGAAATGAGTCATGAAATAAGCAAGAGGTCTTTTCAGTTCTTCCAAATGCAAAGAGAGAATCACTCTGACTGTTTTTACAAGTCTACGTTGCCAGTCATGCCTGCTCAAGATTATTTTTTTCTGATAACAA
>NW_008621682.1:24812-27586 GCF_000691845.1 Merops nubicus | reverse complement strand
GAAAGGGGCAATCTCTTTTCACTTGTGTCCTGCGATAGGGCAAGGGGCAATGGATACAAGCTGAAGCACAGGAAGTTCCAGCACAGGAAGTTCCACCTCAACATGAGGAAGAACTTCTTTACTGTCAGAGCACTGGAACAGGATCCCCAAGGGGGTTGTGGAGTCTCCTTCCTTGGAGACTTTTAAGACTTGCCTGGATGCATTCCTGTGTGACCTGCCCTGGATCAGATCTGGTCCTGCTCTGGCAGGGGGGGTGGACTTGATGATCTCCAGAGGGCCCTTCCAACCCCTGACATTCTGATTCTGCCAGGTGGCCGTGATCCTCAGGAACCTAAGGAAGCTGCAAGAGATTGTGTTTTAACCCCATCCCTAATGCACGTACCTGCTGTGCTGCTTCCCAATGCAGCACGTGGGGAAGAGTTACTTCTGTCCTTAGGGCTGGGGTTTGAACCCCAACCTGCTGTCTGAGACACTGCAGATTAACATATATCCCAGTTCTTCACATGGTCTTGATATGCTATTCATTTGCATTGCCAGTGGAGTGTACAAATGCTACCAGGCCAGGACCTGCATGAGACACCTGCCAAGGCCTGTTGGACGGTGCATCCTGCAGACACCTCTCCCAACTGCCAGGCTTATGGGCAGAGCAGATGGAGAGGGCTTCTCCCTGCCCACAGAACAGACTAGCCACCACTCAATCCCTCTGGTGTGCAGACATCACAGCACAGGTGCTTTGATACAACTTTCTCACCCCTGCTGAGCCCAGATGTCTTACAGTCAATCGATCTGGAATATGGAATTGAGGTACAGGAGGCAATGCGCCTTAGGGCTCCTGAGTACCTCTCTGGTGTTAGGAAATTAGGTATTAAAAAAGCTTTCAGCTTCCTCTTACGTGCTGAAGTAGGGAACAGTGAAACTTGTGCAATTTGTATTTCACTCTCCTGCACTGCAAAACTGGAAGTTTGCCAAACAGCATCCAGGGGAAGGCTGCAGGATCTGAATGGACATCTGTCTCTGAGCCTCTCTAGCCAGAAGCACAGTCACTCCTGCAAGCCAAACACGCTGCATGAGGGAAATGTCCATATCCTCAGAGAAGCTGACATCAGCTTCCCTTCCTTCCCAAACTGCTGTCACACTTCTGTTGCACTCGTGTATGGACGAAATTAGCACAGCCAATGACTTACCTGGGAACATGCTATCCTACAACTGCTACCAGGCCAGCTAAAATCCCCACTGAATGATGTTCTACACCTGCTGCTCCCCACACAGCTCCTAAAGCAGAAGCTGAGGGAGAGCCCTGGTCCAAACAGAGGCAAAGCGCAGTCTATGGCTCTCCTTTTGGCCCAGAAGACAGACCCGTTGTCGGCCCTTAGGCCTCACCCATTACAGACACAGAACTGTGCCCCAGTGATGCTTCAGGCAGCACAGCAGCAGCCACGAGTCTCAGCAAAGCACTTCTGCTTCAGGGCAGGGAAGCTGCATTGCCATGAGACCCTGCCCCTTCCTCCTCGTGCCAGCCAGCTCCGCATGAGCAATGACGGAGAAGCACTGTTCCCATCCAGCTCCCAAAACCAATGAGGAGATCCAGAAATTGGCTGTTAAAGGTGTATAAAGAGAATTTCAGTCACCAGCTAAATTCACCCATTACTCAGATTTCATTAGAGTCTCTGAACAGTGCAGAGATGCACTGTGCTGCAGCAGCCAAGATGCCCCTTCCCCATTTTACAGGTGGCCCACGATACATTTCTAAAGCTTTCTGGATGACAGGGGAGAGCCAAGACTTGAATTCCCCCTCTCCTTACACAGGAGGCCAACCTCCCACACTTGACAATTTCTCTCTAAGGAGAAGCTTCTTACTTTTAATGATTGTAGTGGGATGTCAGGTGGTGAAAGCAGCCCTTGCGAGCAAAAGCATCCAGTTACATTAAACATGCAGCAAGTTCCAGAATCCACTAATGCCTCATACCAAGGGAAAGAAAAATATTACTCCCTCCATCTGTCAGGTAGCAGGACACCAATTTATGACTCCTGGTAGCTCTGTGAAAAGACCAGAACTGTTGCAGGGCGATGTGAATGCTGTAGCTTGGACAAGAGATCACAGGCAGCAGCACGGAGAGGGACATCATTAGCAGAAGAGAGCTCTCTACCACTGCACTGAAATCACAGCAGGTCCCAGGACAACTTCTGACAAATCTCAACCTGTCAAGAAAACAGCCAACATTTTACCAGTCCACTCTACCACAAACGGCAAATATATAGTCTTCAAATCCCACCCTCCCACCCCCAAACTCAGAGAGTTTTGTGAAGAACAAAAACTTCTTCACTGCCAGGCACTCCAGCGAGGATGTGTTCTTAAAACTGCTCTGTGGGACCTTTTAGAGTAGCAATTAACTGAGTTGTCCCAGCAATAAGTTGTCCTGGTGATGAGTTGGTCAGGACCTCAGCAATCAGGCTGGGAGAGGTCTGAGCAGGGACAAGGGAAATGCCTTTGCTTTTCAATGCTATTGAAAAGCAGAGGAATATAAGGCGTGCCCAACTTCATTGGTCATGGCATGTGCTCACAAAGGCTGGCGTGATCCCAGCACAGTGGCAGAGAGGATCAACTTGTTGGCCAAAGAGAAAAGGTGGGGAACAGGAAAAGGAAAGGCAATGGTATGTGGAGTGTTAGGAGCTACCCTGATGGTGGCCAGGCAAGAGAGGATGGTAGACAGGTTGACTGAGGGAGAAAACACAAGGACTCTTCAAAATCTGGTGGAGGATTTGCAGAAGCAGTT
>NW_008621682.1:17870-24781 GCF_000691845.1 Merops nubicus | reverse complement strand
AGGAAAAGAGCAGGGACCGTGTTAGCTGTGGAGCGTGAGGCAAATCGCCAGCTTCATACCAGCCTGCCTGGTTCACAAGAGGAGACAGAAGTGCTCCAGGATGGGAGTGGAGTTACTGACCCTGATCCCAAAAGTGAGGCCAGTTTTTTGTCCCTGTCGAAGAGCAGAATGGGAGTCCCAAAAAAACTGAAACGCTTTCATCCCTTAGAAGACTGTGATGAGTATAAGAAAGCAATATTGCGTCCTGTGATAAAGGCTGAGATAACAGGCACTGGGGAGGAAGATGAAGAGGCTGTGATAAAAGAGCTTACTCAGCCTCAGACTTACCTAAATTCCAAGAAAAATTCATTGGCTTAGCAAGAGACTGACACTGAATATGTGTGGAGGGATGTGACTGCATCCTGTTTCCAGAGGAGGAAGCCCAAGGATATCGGGGGCCCTGAATGTTTAGAGCCCCTGAAGAGGGGAAATCAATTAGCATTGAAACCCTTAAGGTCAACCATTTAACAGAAAGCATTCAACAGGCTGCCTGCTCCAGCCTCTAACCCCAAGACAGCCATCCCCTGATGTTACTGGCAGCTGATCCTCACTGAATGATCCCACTCATAAGGGGCTTGTCTGACTCCCTAAAATTAGATGCAGTTCCGCTGCAAGAGCGATTAAGGGGTGCCCTAACCCCATGCATGGAGTCCCACTAGGCAGGGAGTGTGAAGGTGGTGATTAATTATCAATTATCAGCTTCTGAAGGCTGCTGGGGGCCCAGTCCCAGCTGCAGTCCCAGCACCCCCAAGCTGCCTGCCCCAGTGCAGTTGACTCTCACACCTGCCCCCCGGGACTATCGGCACACGAGGACCACGGCTCAGGAGCCAGCCCAAAGCACTCCTCTGTGAGCACAGCTCTTCCCTAAGGGTGCTTTTTAGGGTATGACCTTGCATTGAATCTTGGAGTGAGCCAGAGTGCTCCACCTTGCAGCACCAGCTCCTTTGATGGTTTTGTGCATCCATTCTGGTTTAGCCTTAAAATTGATCAAAGTATTTTATGTTTCCACGCTCAAATAAAATCATTTAACACATGGAAACAATAAATGCCTCTCAGACAAGCAACTGCCTCATTAACAGCTTTGTACTGAGGATACAGCAATTTCTGATGCTGTCTGACACCCATAAAATTTTCCAAAATCACTGGCTATACTCTACAGAAAACATTTTTGGAAGGAGAAGGGAGCTTTGATGGCTTACAGATTACTCTTTTTGAGTACTTTACTCTTTTTGAGTACTAGCAAAAGAATTTTATGCAGGCATCGGCGAAAGACTCTGCTCTGTCAGAAAGAGCCAAGGAAATTGCAGACCAAGATGGTATTAACTTAAAAGTTACTTTAGAAATGTTTACAACCTTCTGTATCTTGCACAAATAACCAAGTGTTTTTACACTTTAATCTAGGTACATCTTCCCTGTCTGCACAGTTACAGACCAACAGAGTGAGGATGACTCTGACAGTAATCTTAAGCAACATTTTTCTTTTAAATAAAAAATAGCATTGGATTTCTACATCAGCCCTTTAGCACATGGAAATACAGGAAGTTTAAATACTCACTGAAAACACCAGTTACCCTTTAAGTTAGTATAGTATGAGAGAAAGCACAATGGTTATTGACAATCATGCTTAGAAGAGAGTTATTTAAATGCATTTAGCCTCTGTGAGTTTTGAGTAGTACATTTTCTTCAAATTTTTGTTCAGTTCAGTAATTAACTTGGTGGCTCAATATTTTAATACATAGCACTTTTGTATCTACATAACAAGCTTTAAAGGGAATTTACAAACATTTTATGCAAATGCAGTGGCAGTTTGTAGGACAGTTATACTGAATTGTGAAAAGTTTGAAAATTCCTGTTTCTTCTTTTGGAGAGTCAGGACTTCCTACCAGCAAATAAAATCATGGAATAGAATCAGAGTGCTTTGGGTTGGAAGGGACCTTTTAAAGGTCATCTAGTCCAACCCCCAAATATTTTGCTTTAAAAAAATTCCCTCACCCGTTTTCATTCGTTTCCTTCAACTTCTTGGGGATGCAGGGTTGGTTTTTTTGTCTTAAGGACAGCAGCCTGACCCATTCAAGAGAACAGATAATACTCCAAGATCCCTGGATGAACATGGACTACCCTTTTTCTTGTACACCAACTCCAGAGTGCAACTTGTTACTTAAAAGAGAAGACCTGAGCAGCAGTCTTAAGCCTGGTAACACAGCACTGGAAAAGGCTTCACTTGTCAGGTTTCACAGGTGGGACACCTGCAATGCCACACCTCAGGTTCTTACACGGGCATTACAACAAGACATTTGACTGCACCTCTTCAAAGAACAGGGGCACAGTATCATTCTTTTGGCATGGGCCACTGTTAAGTGCAGCTGTATACATGAACAAATCCAGAAGAGGCTCGAAGGAAAGTAATGTGAAAGCTGCTAGAACTTAGAGGTTGGCATCAGGCTTTGAAATTTGAGAAAACAGCAATGAGTGCTTTCTTTCCAATACCAGAAAATAACAATGTGAAGACTGGAGTCTGTCAAAGTCTAGACATGTGAGGGAGTACATGCAGACAGGACATTTTCTTTGGTGAAGGAAATGTATAACTAACACTGTCTGGTCTCTGCTGATCTTATTTACAAGCTGAACTACTGGAAAAATAAGTATTTCCAGAACCCGGTTTCCAAACTCCTCAGCAACTGCCTGTATGCTCTGCATTGGAAGCAGGACAGGCAGGCATTATAAAAAAGGCCCAAACAAACAAGACTGAAATGCACTGAAATTCAGTGACTCGTGCTGCCACAACACCCCTCTGGTCCCCCAGTGGCCTGCCCCCTCAGGAACTGCCCTCAGTTACAGTTTACTGAAGCCCATTAGGACCAGAACTCCTTCCTCTGCACTTGGAAGCACTGGCCCAAGGGCAGCCCTATTTGCAGAACATGGGCTATATGGTTTAAGAGGCTGGGATAATGTGGTGAATTCTGGAAAGAATCAAGATCACTCTCTCAGTTGTTGTTAGCATAGTACAGCCTGATAGGTCAGACTAAATACTTAGTTTTTCCTGCTCCCATTTGAAAGTGATTAAAGGGAAGTTTCATAATTTATAAATCTACAGCACATTCTGGAACACTCATGTTAGTACTGCCACATTGCCAAATACTTTTGGAGGAACATAGGAAAAATGCATTCATTTACCAAAATGTTTGTGGTAATCTAAGCAGAGTCAAGTAAGTTAACACAGCGAAACATGTTTGGTAAAATCCGCCTGTTGAAGAACCACCCTAATCAATTAGGATCTGAATATGAAAAAGTAATTTTGGAACAGACCCTATACTTAAATTTTCTATAATGGGATCGTGACTGAAATGTGCAGCATGAAGCCTGAGCTAATGTATACTGATATTCATATTTGGAGGGCCCCAGCTCATTCACTAGCAGTCAGGTGGTTTCTTAATAATAAAAACAAAAGTAAAAAGTTCAAAGAAAGAACCCCAAAGGGTGAGGTAACTTGCACACAGCACTTTGCTTGTCCTCAGAAGTGGATGCTTTCTATCCATTCTAGCCTGCTGGTCTCCTGCAGCTGGAGAATTTCACCTTCACCTCAGTCTTCTCACATTTGTACTCTTTGTAGAACATTTTAGTATCTGTTGATCAACAGTATCATATAAAGCCTTCAGGTGAGTACATGTAATATGTGATCATTCTTCCTAGCCTTTCCTGCACCAAGCATGCAGGAGACAACAGAAGAAGCAAGTGATAATACTGCTCTACAAAAAACATGCTCTTATCTAGAACTGACTTTGACTTACCTAAAATCCACACAGCAACCTGAAATCTTTCTAATGATACTGCCATTACAAGTTCTTTGACTAAAGAACATTCTCTTATCTAGCACCCCTGAGATGACAGATGCATTTAAGAGTGTTGAAACCGAAGTATCTGTGGCAAAACACCTTAGTTCAGGTTGATGTGAAACACAGCATTAACAACGACCGCATGCCGCAAAACAGCCAGAAGAACCAGGTCTAGTCCCATCCAAAGAGAAGACTCCCAGGTAGCAGCAGATAAAGGCAGGGAGACCATTTACACCACTCTGTGTGGTATCTGTTTTACAACATCAACCGTTCGGTAAGTAGTTTCTAAGTTGTAAGAATTTGCAATACAAAGCCTCAGCCTAGCAAGTTTCCTTTAATTTTTAAATGTACAGCATTTTAGTTCTACAAATGTAAAAAAACCCAATAAACAGCAAAAAAAAACCCCTTTTACAATGTTTTGGTGTTGTTTTTTTTTTTCATTTGTAATGATCAAAACCAACGTGACTCAATAAGATTGGGTATGCAGTTAAGGTGGCCCAATTGTTTGTGATCATGCTCTGCTGGAGGGGCGCGTGTGCCGCCGCGGTTACCGCGCGCTGCAGAGCTGCTCAGGAAGTGCTGCTGCAGCCTGCCAGGTGCCCACACCCCCAGCCTCCTCCACCTCCCACGACACGCTGCCAGGGGCACGGCTAACGCGCCCCTCTTGTTGCGAGAGGGAAAGTTTTGGTTTGAAAGTACTACCCCCCAAAATTACTAAGTGCATGGCAAGGTTATGACTCAAATTACAAGCAAACAAGGAAACTTAAAAGTAGAGACTTAAACTCTGAAATCATACCAACCTGTTACGCCAGGTTTCTTGTCACAATCATAACAACTTTAGTTTAAGCTCCCATCAATACACTTGCACTAACACACTGTGGCACAAATAACAAAATGTACCCACGTTACTTTTGAATTTCCTTGACCTTGCCAGGTTTTCACATCCTCCACATTACTAAATAGTAGTTATTTATATGTAATTGATAACCATTGTACAGTTACTCCATAGCTTTACAATACTGCCCGTACTATATCACAAGCATTACAAATCCTATAAAAAAGCAGCCCCTGTAGTGGCATACAAGAATAAATTAACCAAAAAAATTTAGTATTACCATTTATTGGTGACAAACACTACGTTTTACTTACATTCCATGGGGAGAAAAAATTCCAGCGTAAACAATGAACTGAAGCAGTACTTAACTTGCAAGGCTATCGTGCTTTACCTGGACCATATGCAAAAACTTTATTGCGCAGTTCAGCGCGCAATAACACAACATCAAAAGCAACACAGTTTATATATAAACATAGGTAATTTTTTTCAGCCCTACATGGAGATGTAATTAAACAGTATAAAGCACTCAAGGAAAATCAATCTGCGGTTTTATATGCACTACATTGAGATCATATCCTGTAATGTAGTGAGCTGTGTGCCGTCAGTACACACAATCCTTAAAACACAGATCAGAGATCATTTAACGTCACGTCGCGTTCGAGTTCCCCTATCCCCCACTCAAGAAAACTAGAAATTAACCAAAAATGATCAAAAAAAGTTTAAAATTCCTAAAGTGTTTCAATTCATTCAACCGTTGGGATAATTAAGCTAGGTTTGCGAGGATATTGGACTTTTAAAAACGGTGGGCACACAATTTGTTTCCAGTGAAACTTTGTTATTTCAATAAAAACAAAGTAACCACATACATGGATATGATCTTCCCAAGTTAGTTCACAGATAACATGTCAGTCTCAGAAGACAAAGTTTCTAAACTGTGCTATTCTTCTAGATACAATTAAGAAACTTTTAAATGAAAAATTTATAGTGTCATTTCAATCAAAACAACATAATGAAACTAAAAATTTATCACCTTGAAGAAAAAGCAACGGTTATGATTTAGACACTACAGTAGGTTGTAAAGACTGTAGCACTCTAAAACAGTTAGGTTACATTAATAGGAAGCATTTGATTTTCTCTGGTGCTTTCAGGTTTGGGTCCAGTCAAAAGCCTTTTTTAGGCAGTGCTGTCCAGTGTTTGTCCCAAAGTGTTTGAGTTAGCCGGTTTGAGAAGAGGGTCACTTTCCATTTCTTGTTTCACACATCTACAAATGAGAAAACACCTGTTACTTAGGAGATAAAACACTATTTCTATGATGCTTCTAAATCAGATACAAAGAATTTGAGGTCCCTATATATGGTTTGTTCTCATATAACTGGCCTCCATTTTTCACCAGTTTGACTTCACTAATTCTACCGTTTTGCCAGCTTAATACCTAAAGGAGAGGCTAAACTGATGTGGTTTGTTTTGGTTTGGGGTGGGTTGTTTGTTTTTTTTCCCCCCACCCTCTAGTCAAAGGGAGTAATTTGCAACCCCGCCATGTTTCTGCTGCAAGCAAGCTGTGAAACCTATATGTTATTTACATTTTACATAGAGAAGATTTCTAGAAAGAGACACTCTGAAAAGTCACATTATTTACAAACAATATCTGCAAATAAATGGTTTAGGCAGAGATCCCAGCCAGGACTGCTCTGTATCACGATATTACATTTTATCCACTTGTTCCTGCTTAGTAATATGCATTTGACACATGAAAATTACAACTTTGATCATAAAACCTACCCTCTCATCCTTCTGCAGGAGGTAACAGCCCTTGGCATGTTAACTTTTCTGGCAAAGAAAAAAAACCCTCACATTTTATTTGTTTATACACCATCACAGGGTTAGAGGTTTCTGTTAACGCAAGGGAAAGTCAACGGGTCACACTCACACAGACATTGGTCCATTTCCTGTTCTTGGCATCTCTGTGGTCTGTTGGTCCAACTCAGACAGCAACTTTAAAATATTCAAAGCAGCCTAAAGAAGAGAGAGAGAGCATTCAGCAATTCAACCCGAGTCCACTTCATTCATCCAGTGAAAGCAAGACCGGGTCTTGGTCAAAACAAAGTAAACGTTCTAATTTCAGCAATATATTTTTTAAGATGCAGAATTATGGTGGAAAAAATGCAATGGTGTAGAATTTCATCTTGCCACATTAAACAATAGAA
>NW_008621682.1:486-17839 GCF_000691845.1 Merops nubicus | reverse complement strand
TTCCTGCTGTATCTGTTTTAACAATGAGGGAAAATTAACTCAGTAGTACTATTAATATCAAGGAAAACCATACTAAATTAGTAATGGCTCAAACCATATAGAGCTTAAGACAAAGGACATTAAAATACAGAGAAACAAAAAGTCCTTTGCAGAAAAAGAAAACAAGTTACACAAGAAGCAAAAATATAACACAGGGCATGTGTGAGGGTTTAAGAGAAGAGCCAACGTGACATGGCTAATGCAGAAGTAAGTCACCTCCTTTGAGAGCTGAAATCTTTTTCTACTTTATTCAGATCAGTTTCAGGTGCACCTTTACAGAATAGCCCTGATTAGTTATGGCACATGGATCAGTGAAAGCTGAATATCTGAACAGAGGAAGGTTCTCATGTTGGCCCAGTCACAAGGTTTGAGCTCCAGGCTTTCCTTTTCCCTTCCACTTACAGCACTGACTTGTGTGCCTAGTCTTACAGGAGCTCTTCACAGCAGGATATTGGGATGGGTATGAAAACATCAAAGTTACGTAACACAGATCAAAGAAATCTGTAACAAATTATAGCCAATAGAACATCACTGCAAAATTTTAGTATAAAAGTCAGTAAAATCGGGATTTCCTGAATGTATTTATATATTGCAAAATACTACTGTAGTCAGCAGTCAGGGCTCAGGTCACCACTGGGCACCAAAAGGACTAAATTATTCTCAAATTATAGTAGACTGTGTATCTATTGCTAGCAATATATAATGTCTTTTACAAAGTCCCTTACAGTTTGCATGCACTACAGCAGACTCATTCTTTCACAAAAAATATTTCAGCTACTGTTAATAAAAGATCTTACTTATAAAGAGAGTTTAACAGATTTAGCATCTCCTGCTATCTAACAGTGAACTCTATTTCTTCCATTTTGGATCCCATTCCAGCAGAAATTCTGGTAACACAAACCCAAGTGTTATGGTTTCCAATGAAGTATCAGCCCATTCATAACGTTAGAGAAAAGAAGCTGACATGCTCTTATGTTTTAAAAGCTCCTTTTCATGCATTTTCTTTAATATGTTGTCATGCAAATACTATCACAATAAAGCAAACATGTTTTTCTGAAGACCAAAAATGTAAGTATATATTAAGTATTTCAAAGGTTACTCAGATTATATTCTGATAGCAATGATTTGAGCAGCCTGTGAAATATAAGACAGGAATGAGCCAGGGCGTTGTAGAGTATTTAATTCATTGCTGTCCAGCAGTAATGTGAAACCTTGGTCTATGTGCTGCAGCCCTTAGCTCAGTGAAGGCCAAAGAGAAAGCACTGCAGCAACATTCATCATACCATATCGTGGCACGATTCTACATCCTTCCCGATTCCATGGCTGATCAGTGGTGGCTGAGAGGAACAGTTTATAAGAGATACAAACTCATTCTTGTTATTTTTTGGAAAGTCTTTATATTCAACCTGAAGAAAAGAGAAGGAATTCATTCTTTTCAGTTAACCAAGTACAGGAAACAGATCACAACTGCTGTAGATTACTTGTGAGGTTCAGCTTCATATATGTACTTCTAATCATTCTGTCAGCCACCAAAGTCATTTACTCTAAAGCCTGATTTCACTTGCAGTGTTTTTCAGTAATCAAGAGAGCCCTGCAAGCCTCCTGCATAGAAGTGGCACTTAATGATGATTGGTGCTGGGATGGTCATAGCTATCTGCATTTAAAATTTTCCCTATTATAGCTCTTAAACCACTGACCTCCTTTAACATATTAATACAGGAATTTACATGCAATTCTGATGAAAGGAAACAAACAAGAAAATGTACAGATTATAGCAAATGTTAATGTATGAAAGATTATTAAAAAAAAAAACTGGTTTCAGATCAGTCAAGTTCAAGTTCATACTTTGGTCCTAAAACATGACAGTTTTCAGAAAATACTACTTTCTATTTTATTCCTCCAAGACTTCGGAGTAGCACTGAATTAAGGTTGATGATGTAGTACAGAAATGTATGTTTGAAAACTTAATAAAAAAAAATGTAAAATCCAGTACATTTCATAGGTGAAGTAAAACATATGCAAGAATTTCATATTAACAAGCAGCCTCAGAACACATCAGTCAGCAGCAGAACTATAAAGCTTTAGAACAAAGAACAGACTGGACCAGTTTGGACAGCTTTGGAAGAAATCTTGCAAAGCTGAATGCTTACCTGGATTCCTTGAACATTGGAAAGATAGTCCAGCTGCTCAGAGGGCCTAGTAAGTGGTCCGTGGGGTACGTGGCCTGATGAGTTGTTATTCTTTAATATGGTCTCAGCAGTAGGAGAAGTACCACCATACAATAGCTCTCTAGCAATCATTGCTGTTACCGTAGCCTTGGCAGGATTTGGGGCTGCCCTATTGAACTCTTTGGTGTGGTGTCCTTGATTGGCTCCTACAGCTTGTGCAACCTCAGGGACCATGGGAAGAATGCCAGCAGGAAGCTGCTGATGGCTGAGATAAGGCATCCTAAATTCATCTTCTTTATTACCTGAGAAGAGAGAGGTACATACTGAACAGATGCTGCTTCTGCAGGCACGTCAGGGCACACACAGGCATCAAAAACCACGTTTGAAAACAATTTCTTTTAAATAACTTTTGAAACACTAACAAACTTAGCTTGATTTGCTGTTGCTGGGTCAGAGATTATCATCAAGACAGAGTTTGCTTGCTCAATAAGGGATTCAGTGCAACATCTGCCTCTGCCAAAAGGACCACCTTTACCTCTGACCTCTGGGAGCACCTTCTCCAGGTTAGTCAGGCTTACAGACACCTCAGACACTTACAACCACATTCTAGATATATCTTTGGTTTCAGAATTTTTCCACTTTATTTAAACTGTAGAAGCAGATAATGAAACCATAGAACAGCCAGAGTCACTGCTGAATATTGTAAAGACAGTGACAGATAGTCCACAAAGTTTAAACTGTATATTGTGGAAAGGTGACATGTAGGTAAGGTTAAATGTGGTGTTAGCACAGTACGAAGAAGCAGTAATGAGTATTTACAGCAAACAGTCAAGCACAGTCAGTTTTATTGATGCTATGGTGTAAGTTAGATTTAAGGGAAGTAAGAACAGCTTTTTATGGGGAAGTCACACAGAACTGTGGAGGAAAATTACAGGTGTGCTCAAAAAAGGTGGGGGTGACAATGCCACTGAAATAAACAGGTATCTGTATTGTGACATAATATTCAGCAGGACTGGGCTGTTTTAAGTCTAAGGATGAAAGCTAAAATTTTCAGGTAGAAGAAAGCAGGGATGGCAAAATTTGAATATGAAGTCAGGGAGTTTACCCAAGATCTTACAGATGCAGTAAAATGTTGCTGAAGTCCAAGTCAATTCCAACTAATAATTTAAACAACAAAATTATACTTGAACACAAAGCATCTGAAACATACCATCCAGAACAGAAATATGATGTGATAAGGCAAACTTTTCATAATGACTCCTCCCAGCAGTTTCCATCAGAGAACACCAACACCTGTATACCTGATGACCAGGTCTGGAGTCTTCTTTTATTCTAGTCAGTCATGTGTGGATCTGACCACTACAACCATCAACTGACTGAAATAAATGCAGGCACAGTTCTTTGCTCTCAGTCATTAGAGACCAAACACAGATGGAGAGGTTGTTCTGTACTACAAGGCCATTCCTTCCTTCTCCAACTGCTCGACCAGCCCATTACCACACATATGCTTCTGGCTCAGCTATCTTCTCCCTTCCCCGAGCAGGTGGCCACGCCAGCCACATATGGTAGGACTTGGGAGCAATAAGCTCTTTGGGATGGAGAAACCTATCTTAAACACACACAACAGCAACAAAGCCAAGCTTCTCTCTGTAAGGTTACTTACTAGTTGAAGTCTCTTCAGAACCTGGCTCAAAGAAGGTTACTTTTCTTCCATCACCTGGTTTTTTCACTGGTGTCTTAAAAATAAAAGAAAAAAAGCCAAACACACAATATCCCTTTCAAACTTCCCCCTCCAAATTTTAGAGTTTTCAAGATATACGTGATCTGACTAGTCAAAATTTTACTGAAAACTTTATTACTCAAAAAACTCAATTATTACAGAACTACAAAGAAGAGACAAGTTCTGTGCTTCTCATTCAGTGAATAACTTAAGCTATCTACAGACCAGTGAAGTGCTATTAAGAACAGAGATACTGAGAACTGGATACCATAATGAAGCCAGTTAAACTAACATTAGTTATTGGTATTGCTGAGGACAATGTACTGGACACAAATAAGCCTATGCATGAAAAGGAGAAAACTAAGCCCAGACTTGCTCTTTTAACTCCCTGGTAATATCTGCTGAATCAACAGAAGAATGCAAGGCTACTTTCCCTGCTGAGGGACCCACCAAAGAAACAGACTGCTGTTAGTGGTAAGGCTATGTAAAACTTAGCCTGTGGGAGCAGTACCACAAAGTCCCATAACCTGCATCTCTGCAGGTTTCTAAAACAACTACATCAATTAGCACAGATTCTGAGCTACTCTATAAAGAGGAAATACATTCATTTAGCCTTCTGATAAAACTTTGATTTATCTGCAAAATCTAACCCTTAATTTATCCCAAAACACACTATATTTTAGTGAACAGTCACCTCAATACAAGCTCTTCCTGGCTAGGGCAGAAAGCACGATTTTACTACACTGGCAGTGCCCTCACCAGCTGCTACTGTTCCAAGTGACCTTTTGCTGTAGCATTAAACAGCAGTTGATTCTTTAGGACTCTTACCTTCTCTTCTGTTTTTAATGCTGGCTTTGGAGGTTGAGGTTGAGGGACTTTGAAACCTAAAAGTTCCAACATATTTTCAGCTGCATTGCGTTTAGCAACTTTTTTGTTAGTGCCCATTCCTTCAGCTGTGTGTACACCAACTTTCACCTGGGCAAAAGAGGAAGAAAAGCCACATCAATTCTTAAAACAGTAGTATGAGGATTTGCTTATTTGTGATCTGTCTCAAGCACGCCATGATTCACAGAACAGTTCTAGTGATCATTACTCTAATCAAGCTGTCATTTATTATCAACAATCATTTGCCTCCAAGCACAAAAAAATGCAACCAGGAGTCACACAACCAGCTATATTTAATCAACTCACCTTGGCAACAGCCGAAATGCTCAAAACTGGTATCAGAGCAGATATAAATTTTCCAAGCTGAAGTTAGAGGTTTACGAGTCTACTAATGTAGTGGAAAGAAAGCAACTAACTTTCCTGTCTTGGCTAGGATAAGAGAAAGGTCTGGAAAATGCACTTAATTATTTAGAGGCTAGTAGACACTCAGTATTAAAAATACTACTATGCTATTGGGATTTTCAACGCAGATTGCAGGAAGTGCAGCTCTCTAAAGCAACACAAGAAGACTCAGGAAGGAGGAAATGAAGGATATGCAGGTTCATGTTAATAAATCCTACATTACAAAATATAAGAAACTCAGTATCTCTTAATGGAAGATTAATATTTCTGTTAATTAAAACACTAGGCAGTTACAACATGGACTTCTGGTGCCCTAAGCAATTATTTTTTTAAACACAATTCAGTTTACTTTTATTGAACTGCTCTCTTCCTTGAACGCAGCCCACTAAATATTTTCTTAATAAATATTTTCTTAATAAATTTAATGGAATTTTGGCCATAATCCTGTTAACTTTGCATGTCATCATAACAACCTTATTACCATAAGAAAAAAAAAAAAAAGAAGCCATGCAACTAGATTTCTGAAATTACTATACAAACCTGCATAACAAACTCCCTGCGCCTTGGAAGACCACGTTCTGTGATGAGCATGTACTCTGGTTCCTTCTCTTTCTTGGCCTGCTGTATCTGGGCAAGTCTGCTAATGGGATTCATTCCTTGACCATACTCTGGACTTGTTTGCAGCTATGTAGAACAATGTTTAGGAAATAAGCCAAAATTTGTGAGTATTTGGTTTAATAGACAAAATGTAGTGTGGCACTGAATTCATTCACCTCTGAAATTTAAAAACCACTGAAATAAAAGTTGCTTGATGAAACACTGTCACAGCCAAAGAGAAACACTCAATTTGTCTGGCTCTGCTGTCACCACTGACCACATATAACCTACCACTGGTAATACAAGTTCTAATCCTGCTGTATTAGGAGGGACAAGCTTGCAGGAGATTTTGCACAAGCAAAATCATGCAAAACTCAAAGCTGTAAAGTCTAAGGCTTGAAAGTCAGAGCTTGATTTTTATGTGCCACTCATGCTTTTTTAAGGTTTCTCTTTCAGCCTGAATTTGCTAATAACTGTTTTAAAAGTGGTATCACAACCCCATTTACAGTGGGAGCAAAATATTATTTCATCTCTAGCACCAGACTTCTGATAAATGTTGAGCAATTGAAGTGTTCATAATTACTCAGAAATGCCTCCCACCTGATGATTATTTGTAACAGTCAGATTTCCAATCTGTCTATCTCTTACCTTCACTATTGATTTTGTTTTCTTTTTGATTCGTGGCTTCATTTTCTCAACCGTAGGAAGGGGTGGCAATTTTTTCAGTTCTTCTAAGACTGCTATTGCAGCATTTTTCTTGGAGATCTTCTTGCTCTTTCCTTCACCTTCACCCATGAATTCTCCAACTGACACCTTGGTTACAAAGCTCTTCATATGGGGAGGACCACTTTCCTTGGTCACCTGTTTCAGAGGGAAAAACTGAGTGAAAGCGTGATAAACATTTATTAAAAATGGTAGGGCACATTGTTTATAGCAAACTTCTCTTAAGAACTATGGATAAAGAGATTTTAGATTCTCACACAATCCAGAAAGTAGAGCTGTAAATCATACTCACTCTAACATAATCCCACCCAAATAAACATATACTTAAAAGATCAGATGCAGCAAGCGGCATACAGTATTTACAGAAGTCGTTAAGCCATCTTATTTAATTTACTGATTTACTCTTTCAATACTAAAATACAGCTGTTCTATTTCACACTTCTACACAGTTAACATCACCTCATTAAATACATCATGTGACAGCAATAGAACACTAGAGACAAAGCAATTCATTAGGACCCGGCATTTTAGTTCAGAAATCAAGAATTCTGGAGGCATTTAGGAGGCAGCTGCCTACTACAGATTTAATCTTTTAGCTCCATTCATAACACATCATACTTCAAAATATCCATAAAGCCAAAACGTAAGAATGAATTAAGAACTTCCACCCACAACTGGCTTTGTGTGACAGTATATTTTTACCAGTGATGCTCAGGCTAATCTGCAATAGTTGAAAACTTCATGTAAAATTTCACAGAATGGTTTTATAAGCAGTTTAGTTACACACGATTGTGTTTTCTTACTATAATGATTCGGATAGTTGACTGAAATGTTACTCTGCCAGCTCAGGAAAGCAGCATGATAAATTAATATTTCAGTGATCAGAGATGCTCCAATGGAAGCTATTGATTTAAGGGAACTAAAATGATCAAGGAGAGGCAAAGAGGCAGCAAGCAGCCAGGCCAAAGGGAAAGGAAAGTAAGATGCACATGAGGTCACCTCATGGCAAGAAAAGAAACCTATTTGTGAGGTTCTGCAACCTGCGGGTAGTCCACATCAGTTAATTAAGCAAATACTTCCATAAATATCTTTCAGAGTGAGCTATACTCTCTTGCCTTGACTCTGCACTTCAATGTTCTAACCATTAATGTGAAGTTGTGTTTTGGTTCTTCGCTGTAATACTGATTTTTCAAAAAGCTTGGAAAAAAGATTGCACAGACAACCACAGGGTAGCTGTTCACTCATGATTTTAGTGCATGAATTTGTGAACAGGTGGATTTTTTGTTTTTCTTCACTTTAGCATAGACTGAGACAATCAGGGTGACTGTCAAAGATAAAAGTGTATTCACAACTAACAAGACGTTAAAAGTCAGTTGTTTGGGGTTATCTAGAAGAGACTCAACTTAATGTGTACCCTTAATATTCTAATAAAAACAAATCTAGAGCTTGTAAAATAAACATACCTCAAAATTCACAGGCAAGTTCCTTTTAAGTGCAATCTCAAAAACTTGGCTTATTTCAGATTTATTGAGATTTTCATCATCTGGTTCTTTTCCGTTAACCTAAAAGAAGCATACTCTATTTAAAATAAAGATCCTATTAAATTGATTTTTATCCATCCAACCAGTTTACGGAACTCTCAAAATTTTAAGGAGTCTGACCTTTACTGCCCTTTTACTTGAATGTGTAGAAATGCAGCACACATACTACAGCACTGAAACTTCAGAAACTCATTAAGGTGTATGTGTAAACATTAGCAAACCTTCATATCTTCATGTGCTCGTTACAGGAAAGAACAAATGGAATAAGGGCCAATAGGCTTAAAAATCTATTCATAGAAAAACAAACTGAAGTGTTAAATGAACTGATTTCCAAATGGAAGTACCTTTATGAAATACAGTTTTCATATACTGATTGGACGTTTGCACCAAAAGCACTAAGACAGGATCAGATAAGAGAAAGGGCAGGAAAAATAAAGATTCTGAGAATGGGACCAATGTAAATAAAGGATGGCTAGTTAGACCCTGGCATAGTCCTGTCTTAACATGCTCCCTTGGAAATGCTTCACCTATAGATTTTTTTTTTTCTCATCTGAGGAACATACTGCCAGGAACTTGCCTTAAATCAATTGGTGTACCTCTCTGAGAACTTACACCTGCTAGGAGGACAGCAGTGCCAAGTGAAGCTTACCTACAGGCACTTCTACGTATCTCCAGGTAAAATTTTCATTGTGATTCCAAAAATGTCTTCAATGATGTTGGGATCAACATGAACTAAGAGGCATGGTAACAGCAACAGAGAAATTTTAAGACTAAGTGTCCAGCAGTGATATTGGAAAGATTATGATTAAGATGAACAGCAACAATTTCACCAATTACATCATGCCACAATACCAGTTATGCAACCAGGTAACAAAAATTATTTCAATATTTCCTTGGACCAGCAGAAATATGCTAGAGAGCCCTCATTGACAAAAAATAGTTTTGATGGTAGCAAGCATTCCCAATGTCTGTTACTAACAAGTTAGACTAAAACACGAAGGATTTTTTTTTGCCATCAGTTAAAACAGCCTCTTCCCATCTCAGAAAAAAAACACATTAGGAAAAGTAATCTGTGGTTTTCACACTGTTGACCTTGTATTTAAGGTTCAGGTTGAGAACATTTCAGAAGAGCACATATAGCCCGAGATCCTTTTACAGTGATAACATCTGATACCTCTGATCCCACTACTACATCCAGTCTCCAGACTTTACGTGAGGTGTACACAGAACAACCTCCAGGTCTTCAGAAACTAAGACCATATGATGGCACCGCTCCCACAGGAGCGAGGCAAAGGCACTGTGCTTTAGGCTTCATGAGAAACGTGGAGGCAACACCTGCACTAGCAAAACCATTCTGTACCTCAACAGAAGGCACAATGTGAGTAAAAGTTGGCAAAATCAAGAATGAACACAGGAGTTGAAAGTCTTGGTCATCATATTCTAAAACCTATTTCAAATGTAATAGGTAAGTTCAAAAGGAATAACATCTTACAGGCAGTAAAAATATTTGAATTACTAAGGTCTTATTTTATTATGGTTCAGGTGTTACATCAAGTTTAGTAGCACCACCTCTAGGAATGATCTGTCACTATCCTTACTACCACAGCATTAGCACAATCACTTTAGTTACAAATATTTTCCCTCTCCTTGTAATTTCAGGTATATTCTAGTTTTTCAAATTCTGACAATTTTCTTTGTGTAGGTAACCAGGACTTCTCTTTATTGGATTAGATTTTTCCCATTTAATATCCTTTCAAGAGAATACAAGTAAATAGTATGGAATGATTTACTACATTACAGTACAAGTCTGTACACTAGGTGTAAAACAGTTACTTTTCTTCAATAACTTTACCTAAAAGGATTAAATTAATAGCAAAATAACAATTAACAGACTAAAGCTATTTTAGTGATTATTTTGCCTCTACTTGAGTTCTGGATGAGTTTATTTTATAAGTCAAAAATAATCATACCTACATGCTCTCCCTTTTCCTCTTTCCCTGCACACCTGAAGGCAACTGATCTATAAAGTCTGGTTTTACAGGAATTGGTACATGTACATAGACTAAACTCTACAAGAAACCTATGCCTCTATATAAGAACAAGAACACAAATATTAGTATTTACCACTCCTAGCTCTCAAATTGTTCAAATCCATCTCTAACAAGTGAAAAAACAGTCACAAAAAGAAGCAAAAATGATAGATTAAAAAACTCCCAAGCAAATGGCAGAAGTAGTACGTTCCTTTAAGAGGAATTTGCCCTTTTCAGTGCACTCTTTCAACATACACTTCCCCAAAGACTGCTTATAAGCAAACTGAAAACCAGTGGAGCTGCAGATTAGAACTAATGACATTGATGACTTCAACCTAACTCTCAGTCTATTTCCTTCCACATTAGAGGTATAAAAAGCAGCTGATAGTTACCAAATTGGCAAAAAAACCCATAGAAGTCATTCTGGTTTTAGTATTTTCAGGCAAAAGTTAGATTTTCTGTTTAAGGGCTGTGCTAGAAAGCATTACTTTCTATGTTTTCTAAGCTTTAAATAGATGCTTTATCACCTTTGCCTTTGAACATGCAAAGTAACCCCAAACTGCAACTTTGTGTCTTAACTCCAATCAGACTAACTTAGGTGGGAAGGGTCCTCTGGAGGTCTCCTACTACAGCCTCCCACTCAAAGCACAGACAGATTTAAAATTAATTGTGTTATTCAGGTAGGGCTTTGTCCAATTGAGAGCAAATATTATTAATTGTTTTTCCTGCCATTTGCTTCTAGATTTGCAGTCTAGGAAGGTGAGAGAAATGGTCTTTCTTATTCTTCAAGTCTAATAATTTTATTCAATTATTTTGTCTTAAGCACTGAATATTTTCTAATTTAAAAATACAAGAGTAAAATCATGTAAATACAAAAATATGCAAAATTAAATTTAAACATTTTTTTAAAATTACCCCTCCCCAAGCACTGTATTACAATAGCACCTCTTATGCTGTTACAGAACTGTATCCTTCAAGGACCTCGCCTCACTGAATGCAAGAATGAACAGTGCTCACTTAGAGGTAAAATCTTCCTTGTTTTATCTTCATCTTATCTAGTGCAAAATGCTGTTACAAAACCAGCAATTCCCCCTGACATTCCTAAAACTACAATATCTGAAAGCCACAAATATTAACAAACATCACTTAAGCACCAAACTTTAAATTAAGATGTGATTGACCCGAGTCTGTACTATAAAACAGCACTCTCTGTTCAAAGGACTGCTCTCCTTAGCACAGCTGCATTTTTTACTGTTCATTTTGTAGACAAGTCAAACAAATAGAAAAATAAAATGACAAATGTATGTTTCTCACTGAAGTTTAAGTCACTTGTCCAGCATACGTATAGCAGGGTCAAGACAGCATTCATCTCCCAGTGAGCTTGCAACTGCTTTATTCATAAAACAATTTTCCCTTCTTGTATCTCTTACATCATTCACAATAATATTCCCCTTAACATGTCCTTAAAAAAAAAACCAAACCAAATAAAAAAAAAAAAAAAACAGAAAAGGGAGAGACTCTGTAGGCTTCCTCCACCTCTTGATTTTTATCCCTTACACTGAATGAGACATCCTATAGAAAAGGATACCTGGTAACATAAAGGCAGCTGCAGTCTTTCTTCTGAAGACCTCACATTACTCAACTTTAAACACAACTCCACAAACGGTCAGAAAGGCATAGTACAGAATCATTTCTGAAAAAGTGAACAGAAAAGAACTCTACTACATGGCATCCTGTTTTCTGCAGAGATGGACTCCTTGGGTCCAGCACATGGGACTTTGCTACCTGAGGTGGAAAGACAGCTGATGACAGTAGGTTATCTTTATGACAGTGAGTGCAAAAAGAGGATGGTACACATCACTGACACAGAATGACAACACTCAGGAATGTGGGGTTCCCCTGTACTGACAGGGAACATCCCCCCCTCAGGACTGACCTCTCCTGCGTGAAGACGTCCAGCTTGTCCCTGACCACACTGTGCCTATCACCAGCTCTAGATTTCAGTGCAGAACTCATCTCCAGTCCTTCAGCTTCTATCCCCAGCAGCATTTGCAACCCGTTGACTCTTAGTAGCCTCCATCACTCAATAACAGCCATTCCTCTACGACAGCTTCCCGCTACCTGAACCACTACCATCAGTGCCTCCCAGGCCTCTCCCCTGAAGCATCGGATCCAGTGTTTTTGGCTAATTATCTGGGCAATGCTCTCTCCCACAAACACACTCAGAAGTTTTAACTTGATGTTCCTTTGCTTCACAATACACATCCTCAATCCTCTTGCTCTGATGCTCCTGATAGTTCCCAACTATTTTTGTTTCCCTGTCTGAACCCCCTTGTTACCTTCTTGCCCAATTCTTCATTTTCCTTCTTTCTCAACACATAGCCAGACTCCATATCCACCAGGTTCTCCTGTTCCCCAGACTGTAAGTTATCAGTCTAACCTTCAGTTTCTGTTCACCACCTCTCTGGCGATGTCCTAGTCTCTCTTGCCTCTAGGTTTGCATTGCATGGCCTCCTCCTCAACATGACCTAGATGCCAGCATGGAGTAAATCAACAGATCTTTTGCTCTTAGGTTCTAACATCAAGCCCCCATAACTAAGACAGGTATAATGAGCCCATAAAGGAAAGACTAAATACACTCTTTGTAGCAGTCTCTGGCCAAAGCAGTCAGCCAACACAAGATAAGGGTGCACGCAGTTAACCAGCCCCAGAAGCCGAGTAACTTGTGTGAACACAATGAGACCTTCTGCCTAAAGCAACTTAACAAAAAAAGCAGGAAAAATACCAATAGCAAGGTCTTGCAATGGAAAATGCTGGACAGTCAAATATATGG
The DNA here is from genome assembly GCF_000691845.1 of Merops nubicus. Lineage (NCBI taxonomy): Eukaryota > Metazoa > Chordata > Aves > Coraciiformes > Meropidae > Merops > Merops nubicus. Next base: position 4,901 of record NW_008621682.1, on the reverse strand, counting down.
AGAGATGAAAATTTGCTTCTTATATTCATAGCAAAATGTGTGTATGAGTTTATTACTTCTATGAACTTCCTGCTCTTCTAGAACTTTCATGTTTTTTCCCAAAATCATGTAGGAATTTTGCCCAGGAAGCAAACTCACATCTGATTTCTGTGTTGCCCATACTAGAATGCAAATACCCCATTTACACACTTCAGAAGTCTGCATATGATCTGTACCTGATAAGGTATTAGTTCCTATCTATGCTTCCAGTGCTCATATCTGACAGAGGTCTATAGCATTGCTGTGGAAAAACATGACAGCAAAAGAATTAATATAACTTCATTTGGGAAATTCTAATTCCATAGAAATTTATGTTTTTATTCAAAATGTTTCTGTTGACACAAGTAGGTCAACACTCTACATAGAATTAAATATCATATTGTCATCTTCCTCAGTATATCTTAGCAATTTACACTTACAGCACTAAGATCAATTCCCACCTCTGGTTTCTCAGGTAAAGGCTCATTCTGCAGAACTTTCAGTGCTTTAGCAGCTGCATCATGCTTAGCAGCTTGTCTTGTTCTTCCTTTCCCATGAAACTGCTGCCCTCCAATCGAAAGCTCAACTTGATAAAGTAAGGGCCCAACAGGAAATGGGTAAAAGTACCTGCAAAGAGATTTAAATAAGCATATAGTCTTGCCTACAAAGTAAACAAAACCGTAAGTTATACATGGATGAATCTCTTGGATATCAGTAACCACAACTCAGCACTAAAGCACTAGCATCAAGAAGCCAAATTTTGACTTTCAAGTCTGTAAGATTTTAGGGAGAAACCTTTGAAACAGAGTTCAAACATTTCTTGCCTTGCAATAGGAACACATTTCTAACCAACAAGAACAGAGAAGACAATGTAGGTATGCTTTTACAGACTTGGCAGGCCAGCAAGTTTTAAATTCTATGCCCATATAGAATTCTTTAAATGAAGCTTTAACTTAAATAGTTTTAGTAGAAGCATCAAAATGTTTTCTTCACTTTGGCTTTTACACAGAAAAGAAATGCAGTATTTGGGTAATATTTGGCTATTCACTTCACAAAGCTAGCTATACCCAAATGCCCTCAAAACTACTATTTGATACAGCTTCCTTTTCCTCCCTGCCAAAGAAAAAAGAAGAAACCCACTTAAATAAGACAAATTACAGATATTAATGGGGTGTGCTTATCAAAACCTTCCGCCTCATAAGCTGGCTATGTTTCAAGCAGAATATCCCTTTAAGGGATATTCTTTAAGTTGTATTTTTGGCTAGTTTTCAGAAGATAGCATCAAAGCACAGGGACCATGAGAGGGGACGTTCAGAGGCTGCAGCAGCAAAAACTCAGGCAATACATACCGTGGAGGATAGGTACCACCTCTCATAGTATAGTTGTACGTGGATCTCATCCCCGTATAAGGATCGATGGGTTTGTACATAGGTTTCTTGCCCAGCTTCATGCAAAGTGCATTCAACTCCACTGTGGGGGTTACACTGTCTAAATAAAAACGAGTATAAAAAGAGTTGTCCAACTGTCACAAGGAACTGAAGCAATCCAAACTCTTGCACTGTCTCAAAGCAGGGAAAACCCAACTCACATTCTCCCATATGCACTGTCTTAAATAAAGGAAGTCTGAACAGAAATGTTACTGAATACAAAGAAACTAAGTCTATATGATGCATATTAAATTAGCAGCCTAGTTCACTTGTGACAAATCCTCTCAGAAAAAAAATGTGAATTTGCTGGAGGCTGGTTTTGTTTTCTTTTTTGTAAATTTTTCTTTCAACTAGTGAAGGTACCTATTTATTTATTTTTACAGTGTATCTATCAATCTGGCCTGCAGAACAGAAATTTCTCTTTCCTCCAAAATACTTTTAAATTAACAGACATGCCACATACCATCTGTGTCTGTTGTTTACTGAAAATGATCAAATGTTTCTCTTTATACTCAATGACCTAAGAAGGGTTCTCACCACTCTTCAACTTTCAAATTGCAACAGGCCTTTTTAAAAGGGAGATATATTGCTACTGAGGGCTATAAACCTTTCTCCCAATGCAGATACTGTGTGGATTAAGAATTAACTGGCTATCCTCATTTGAGAAAGAACAGTCAAATAAATGGTCATTTTTTCTATCACAGGCATCACTGGCTCAGAAATCAGTGTGTACTCTGATACAGCAGTGTTTTGGTATAAAGCAGTTGCCAAAAGAAAATGAAATTATGGAACAGATGCACAGGCAAAATAAGTAATTGCTAGCTTCTAATATTTTCACTGTCGACTGCACAAAACTTTTCTGGAGACAGAATTTAGGTGATGTCAGAATACAACTGGCACAAAAGAGAAGTTTGACCCTTTGCTGAACATCCTAACACTACCTACCCCATTAGCTTGGAATTCAAGTGACTAAGAGTGAATGCAAAACAATCACACGTGCAGCTGAGATGTGAAGCTATTTTATACTTCATTTTATGCTTTAAAAATATCTTAAAAGCCATGTTAGTACAGTAAGAAGTTCTCTAAACATAGAAAACTACAACTGAAATACTTTTATGCAAATCAACATTATTTATCTTTAAAGAAGCACAAATGATGCAAACTCCAAAATTTTGAGCCAATCCCTCAAAACAAATTTAACAGGTTTTGGTTGCTTGTGGGTTTTGTTTGTTTGTTTTTTTATCATTTCCAAAGACATTTTTATTGTCAATCCTTTGAATTAGCCTATCAGCATTACACAACACATTCATCTAGCCATGCAAAAGATTATTCTTTGCTGTGAACAAATTTCTCACGTTTTCATTTGTTCATTTGGATTTTTTTTTTTTTTTTTACTTACTTTTATTTCTATTTTAAAGATCAGAATAAATATCTTTTCCAGGACTTCATCAAGTGTTACAATACAAACCAGTAAGTTAAACAGTGGGTTCTTCAGGCCTGAATGACCTGATGTTGAAACTCTATACTTTTAACTCAATATGATGATTTTTATCACATCACCTACAAAAATCAAAGGTTCAATCATGATGTTATTCTCACAACACCTGACAATCACCACTTTTAAATGCGCAGAATCACTGTTTTTATTCATCCTTATGCAACTTTAAAACACATACCAAAACCAGAAAGGTGTATGTTTATCTTTAAAATCAGTTTGTTGAGGGATCTACCTGGATTCTTGCCTTCACTACGAGAGGGACGAGCCGTAGGCTTGGGGAACTTCGTCCCCTCCAGAGCTTTGGCAGCTGCCGCGTGTTGCGCTTTTTTAATACTAGTTCCTTCAGCTTCCCAGTGCTGGTCCCCGAGAGTCAGCTGCACTGTAAACACCTCAAAAACAGGGAAAAAATTATGAGCTGCTTCAGTATTCACATGATTTATTAGACTCTCTTACACAAAACTGAGTCTCTTAGTGATGCAGAAGTTGAGAATACAGTAACCAAAGTTTTCTGAACTACCATGTCATCTCCAGGTTTTAAACTTTGGCCATGGATGGGACATCCCGAGGCCTGAACTAAGGATCTCCCAATTGCTGTAGGTGGCCACCATCCTGCACACCACCTGAGATCATGCAGGCTAAAAACCAAGAGACACGATGTGTATCGAGGCGACAGCTACGTGGATTGCTGGCATGCCAACATTGCTATGAACAGTAGCCTTGAAATTTAGACTGTTTTATTCCACATAATTCTTGCTTTAATACTGTGGGGTTTCTCAGGGTATTTTTCAGCAGTTTTAAGAAACGTAAGTTCACATGGTACCATAAGTGGTGCCACATACCCAGAGGTGAGCACAAGCCTTTCTGATTATAGTGCAAATCTCTGTGGCACGCTTTTTCAAGTACATGGGATAAGGAAGGATATATATTGCCCTAAATTTTCACAAATTAATCAAACAGCAAGCCAAGGTCTCCCTGGTAATGAAATGAAGTTTAATTTCAATCCGAACAAAACCACAAGCTAACAGATGCTCTGCATATTATTCCAATACTTTTTGTAACTGCAAACCTTGCCTCCTCTGCACATTGAAGCTGACATTACACATTTCGGACAAAAGATTTTAGTTCTTAATATTATTCGATTCGAATGCAATTTCTCCAACATACAAAAAACACCATTTCAGGAAACACCTTAAAGAGACAGTGTCAGATCAAATAGACACATCCCAGGTTGATTTTCATTGTATGCCTTCACCTCAGTTTTCACACAACAGATCTTCAACAAGGATGAAAAAGTTTAATAATGCTAAAACTCCCTTCTTCAGTGTTCTTTGAAGTAACACAAACTGCTTGTATACTTGCTGTATTCCCAAATAACCGTCTGCATACGAACTGAGTGCCAAAGGATTTGTGTATTACTGAGATTTTGACATGCTGTAAAGGATGTGCCACGATACGAGATGTGCACCATTTGC
>NW_008621682.1:0-455 GCF_000691845.1 Merops nubicus | reverse complement strand
CATTCCTGCAGTCCCACTGGGAAGAACTAAAGATTCTTTGGCTAAAGTAACTGTTCCAGAACAGATGAATATTCATACTGTTCAATCATACAGGCATTAAAGAAACTATACCTAGGCACTTGTGTTCCAAGTATCAGGCAATTAGGATAGAAAGGTTCATCTTACAACTAAACCTGAGCAACAGTAAAGCAACGTTCAGTTATGATGTGCACAAGAGACAACAGCTATTAATTTTAAGTAGCAAACATACTCCAGGCATATCAACGAGCACAGATTTGTATCCTGCCAATGACATAGACACAAAAGCACTAGAGTTCCTTAGGTAGAATTTTTCCTAAAGAAGCATAATTGCCATAATCTTCCCGCATCTCAAGGGTAATTTGGACTACAAAACTATTTTAATCTGTTAAAGTTAGTGGGTTTCATCTCAAAGTACTAAAATGTGAGAGAACACA
>NW_008621681.1:1538-3193 GCF_000691845.1 Merops nubicus | reverse complement strand
GAGAGCCGTCCTCCCGCCCAGCCCCCGCCGCCCGCTGTCCTTTCGCTGGGGGTTTAATTCCCCGGCGCTTTCGGGGTTCCCCTCGGCACCGGCCGTCAGGCTGAGCCCCAAGATCGCGCACCGGCGTCGGTGTGCCTTGAGTGCGGTTAACCTCGGAAGGGAGGTTCTGTGTCAGAGGGATGACTGAGTCTTGGGTTTGATGAAGAAAAAACGGTTTTAGTCTTGGGGTTTCGTGAGGAAAATGCTTTATTCTTGGAGTTTGGTGAGGAAAACGGTTTATTCTTGGGTTTAGATGAGGAAAATGGTTTCTTCTTGGGTTTAGAGGAGGAAAACGGTTTATTCTTTGGTTTAGAGGAGGAGGATGGTTTACCCTTGGAGTCTGATGAGGAGAGCTATTTATTCTTGGGGTTTGACGAGGAAAATGGTTAACTTTTGGAATTTGAAGAGGGAAACAGTTTATTCTTGGGTTTTTTTTATGAGGAAAAAGGTTTCAGCTTCATTTTGATGAGGAAAATGCTTTATTCTTGGGTTTTGATGAGGAAAATGGTTTATTCTGGTTCTCCTCTTTCGGTGGCATTTAAAGCACAAAGAGGTTTATTACATTCCTCGTGGAGAGAACTTTAAAAAACAACAACAACAACAAAAGGAAAATCAACTCAAGTTCCTGAGAATGGAAGATTGAAGCGGGTGGGTTGAGACACAGAATGTTGTTCTTGAATTCTGCCCTTTAAAGATGAGAGACTCTCAAGCCTTTGCTCTGCTGGCAGAGGTGAAACCCATCAGCAGCCTGTTGTGTGGATGGGAATTGGGGGAATGAGCTGTGCTGGCAGACCCTGCTTGAGAAGACGTGTGGTTTTCTGGCTGGCTTTGGAGGAAGCTGCATGATGAGCCCAAACACAAGGAGAGCTCGAGGAGCTGAGCAAGCCTGGGGTGATTATTTTCCAACGCCAGCAGTGACTTCTCTTTTTCCTAAGACTTTAAAAACTGAGCAGTCTCCATGTGAATCTCCAGTGGTGTCCTCTGTGGAGCCCTTTCTGCCCAACCTCTGCTGATATTTTCCTCCCAGCCCTCCCTAGCTGCCTTTTGGGCTTCCTGCCACGGCGCCCCGAGCACATTTCTACTTCCCTTAATCACATCTCCTCCATTCCTCTGCTCTCCACTTTGAGCTTTGAAGAAACTTCTACCAGACAGCCCATAGCAAAGGCACCTTTCTTTCCTTCCTTCATCTCCTCCATGGCCTAGAAATGAGCAGGTCTCTTCTTTTCTCCATTTTGGCCAGGTTGGGCCAACCAGTTCTGTCCAGCTGCAGGAAGAAGTTTCTATATTCATCTAAAGTTGGAACAAAATGTCTGAGTCTTGTCTGTGCATGATGTTGTCAGAAGAGAGATGGGGAGGGGTAAATTGCAGGAGAATTTGAACTCGAGAATTTGAGCAGGAGAATTTGAATTCAGGAATTTAAGCAGGAGAATTTAAACAAGAATTTAGGCAGGAGAAGTTGAACTTGAGAATTTATGCAGGAGAATTTAAGCAAGAATTTAGGCAGGAGAAGTTGAACTCGAGAATTTAGGCAGGAGAATTCAAAAATTTAAGCAGGAGAATCTGAACTTGAGAATTTAAAGAGAATTTGAACTCGAAGTTAAGCAAGGGAAATTTCA
>NW_008621681.1:388-1521 GCF_000691845.1 Merops nubicus | reverse complement strand
TCAGCAGGAGAATTTAAACTCCAGAATTTAAACAGGAGAGTTTCAACTCAGGAATTTAAACTCCAGAATTTAGGCAGGAGATTTAAAGTCCAGAATTGAACTAGAAAATAAGCACCAAAATGTGCTTCTGATTCCCAGCTATTTGAATTTCTTTTGAGCTATTTGTTCTGGAAGATGGTGCCTCGTAGGTGCTTTGCATCTGTTTTGAATATTAATGTGCTTGAAGATATTGAAGAGCTGCAGTGGCAGACTAAAACTCCCCTTTTTCAGAGGATTTTCAAAAGGCAGAGCTTAGTCTTTGCCCCACTCCTGTGGGCAGGTATGAGAAGAAAGCAGAGGTGGAAGCTGAATCTGTGAATTTAGTGAGGCTGTTCCAGTGCTGCAGAGAACAGGATGGGTGAGGTGCTGCCCAGAGCTTCTTGCTGGGAGGGTTTAGTAGAGAAGATGGAGCTGGACTCGTCCTGTGGAGGCAACAGGGACAAGTGGAAATGTGGGAAGCCTTGCTTAGATGGGAATCTTTCTTTTCCACCATGAGGGTGATCAGATGCTGGAGGATCTCTGGGGTTGGAGATGCTCAGCACTCCGTGGGGTGAGGCTTGCAGAGTGTGGGGATCCATGGGGGGATCGAGGCACCCTCAGTAAGTTTGCAGATGACACCAAATTGAGCAGGAGTGTTGCTTTCCTCGAGGGTTGGAGGCTCTGCAGAGGGATCTGGACAGGTTGGATCAAAGGGCTGAGACCAGTTGGATGAGGTTGAACAAGGCCAAGGGTTGGGTCCTGCCCTTGGGTCACAACAACCACCACCCCAGGCTATGCTCCAGGCTGGGGAGGAGTGGCTGGAAAGTGCCTGGTGGAAAAGGCCCTGGGGGGGCTGCTGGACAGGCAGCTGGAGATGAGCCACTGTGTGCCCAGGTGGCCAAGAAGGCCACCAGCATCCTGGCCTGGATCAGCCCCAGTGTGGCCAGCAGGAGCAGGGCAGGGATTGTACCCCTGGACTGGGCACTGGGGAGGCCACAGCTTGAGCACTGGGGTCAGGTTTGGGCACCACAGTTAGAAGAAAGCCCTTGAGGGGCTGGAGCAGGTCCAGAGAAGGGCAACGAAGCTGGGGAGGGCTTAGGAGGAGGGGCTGAGGG
>NW_008621681.1:0-237 GCF_000691845.1 Merops nubicus | reverse complement strand
GTGTGGTGAGGCCTTGGCCCAGGCTGCGCAGGGGGGTGCTGGAGTCCCCAGCCCTGCAGGGGTTCAAAAAAACCTGTGGACATGGCTCTTTGGGACACGGTTCAGTGGCCGTGGTGGCGCTGGGTTGATGGTTGTCCTCGATGATCTCAGAGCTCTTTTCCAGCCTGACTGACTCCACTCCTCTCCCCCAGCACAGAGGGATGACCATGAGCAGCCTCGGGCCTTCGCCGGGGGAGG
>NW_008621680.1:711-1397 GCF_000691845.1 Merops nubicus | reverse complement strand
GGCTTGTGACCGCGAAGCTGCTTCTATATATATATATTCACAACAGACTCTCTTCCTCTTTCAAGCACTGTTAGTAATAAAGCATCTTCATAGGTTTAGACTGTTATTTTCCACTGTTCTCTTGTCCTGTATAACAGTGCCACAGACATGCAATAAGTACATCTTTACTGCAACCAGTTTTCTCATCTCTGCCATTTCAAACAGACAGAGGGTTCCACAACCTTTTTTTTTCCATCATGGTTAGAAACTCTTTCCTTATATCTGTCTCAAATTTGCATATGAACAACATATGCTGATTTATTCTTAAAGCAGGACCGTTTTATAGTTCTTTCCCTTCTTTAGTGTTTAATCCATCAGATGTATCTAGAGGGATTAAGTGTATTCCTCTGCTCCCTTCATTTTTACTGTGCTGTGTTATCCCAGTTTTTCTGTCCTATTATCTGAACAGTCTGTGTATCCCTTCTACTAGCTGTCCTAATAGCCCTTCCCTGTTTGCACTGAGATTGCTTTAAAAATTATAGCCCAGAAAGATAGATGGAGTTTCAGGTTAATATTTTCAGTTTTGTGTTTACAAGATAAGTGAACTTTTGGTGGGGTGTTGAAATGCTGGGATTTGAACCCCAAGCCCCGAATTAAGTTTGACATATGGGTGATCCCCACAGCCCTTCATACAGAGGGGTGAGGTT
>NW_008621680.1:0-680 GCF_000691845.1 Merops nubicus | reverse complement strand
GGGTGCGGCCAGCCCTGCAGGGAGAGCCAGAAGGGAAATGAGCCCCAGGGGTCCCTCAGTGAGTGCACAAAGGTCAGATGTCTGCTTGGGGATAAAAGCTGGGACCACTGGCAGGGAGTCAGGAGTGTCTGTCTGTGGAGTGCACTCCACAGAGCTGCCTGGTTCAGGGCAGACCTCCTGACTCTCCTGGAGCTGGGCCCTGGTCTGTTTAGACCTTTGCAAATGCGGGTCGATCGGGTGAGAGTCGCCATGTGGGCTCCTTTCTCTTATGTATTTAACTGGCTGCTTTGGCTGTTCCCCATACCAACTATGGGAAACCCTGGCTCACTGTTTGTACCACCTGTTGTGGACCAAGTCACATCTTTTGTGGGATCGTTGGGGGTGGCGTTGATTATCTATCAGCTGATTGACCTGTTTGTACCCCCAGCAGTCATTCATATCGTAACATTTTTGTTTACAATACAGTCTGCGTATTGGATTCTCTTCCTGCTGGTGCTATAATTTTTGTTGGGCCTGGTCATTGGCAAAACAGGTGTGTGAACTGAGAAGTGCACAGCCAAGGATCAGCAGTCCTAAACTGGACTCATTAATCTGAACTAGGTGTCAGACCTGAGAGTGCTCTGTCCTTGACAGCAACTCTCTAGAAGCTGAGTAGGAGGAATCATAGAATCATAGAATCA
>NW_008621679.1:0-782 GCF_000691845.1 Merops nubicus | reverse complement strand
CCGGCAAGGCACCGACCTGCAGCGCTGACCCCGGGCCCCGCGCCCCTTACCCGCGACTCCTCCGCGAGGTGGGCGTTCATCTCCTGCTCGCTGAGGGGCGGCATGTCGTGGATCTGCTTGTAGTATCGCTGCACTATCTTCCTGTACTCGGGGATCTCCTTGGCGTACAGTAGTTTATTGGTCGGGGAGTCCTAGAGCGAGGGCAAAAGACCAAAAGTCAGGCCCCGTATTGTTCCTGGCTGAAAACTTCTTATCCTGCTTGTCTGACCAAAGTGCTGAGCATCAGACACTTCAGCTACAGCTGGGTCCAGGGAGCAGCTGCTTCTCCGGCCCCGGCCGTGCGCAGATGGGAGCGCGGGGGGACGGTGCCAAGGCACAGGACAGCCAGTGGCAGAGGTGGCTGCTCAGACACGCCCAGGTGCCGTGGGCAGGCACCGCGTCCCTCGGCCCTTCCTCCCCGCAGGAGCGAAGTGCCTGTGAGCTACGCCAGGGGAGGGGTCTGTGGGAGCGGGGCTCAATCTGCAGCAAGGGCGGGCTCCAAAGCACGCCCAGGTCAGGCGAGGTGGCCGGCTGCCAGGTGATGCTCTGCAGAGGCTGTGTGAGATAAAACACTTGTGCTCCATGGCTCTGTGTGGAAATCAGTAATGAGGGAAGGGCTTCTGCATGCATTTACTCGGGTCTCTTGAGCAGTCAGCTTGATTTAAACTGAAGAACAAAGCTCTCTTACAAGCTGAACTTTGTCAGCTGAAATGTTCCTCTTGGATATTCTGTGTAGCTTTGAT
>NW_008621678.1:414-2063 GCF_000691845.1 Merops nubicus | reverse complement strand
TTTTTCCCCAAACAAACTGACTCTGCTTTGCCCCAGCATTTCCCTGCAGGGAGCCCAGCTGCCTGACACAACCCCAGGAGGTGCTGGCAGTGGTGCTGGGTGGGAGAAGCCCGGGCAGTGCCCTGTGGTGGGGGGTGGTCTCCTGCTGTGTGTCCCAGGAGGGTTCTCCAGTGGCTCCTGAAGGCCCCTTGGAGCCTTTCAGAGCAGGGACAACGTTTTAGGGTGCACCCCTGTCCCCTTTCACAGGGCTGGGACTCTGAGGTGGGTGACATCCCTCCCCCAGAGCCTGGTCACAGCCTGCAGGGCCCAGCTCCAGAGCTCAATTCCTGGAGTGTCTGGCAGGGGAGGTGCTGGGGACACTTGCCCAAAGGTGGGAAGGAGTTTGGCTGGGGATGAGAAGAGCTGCACAGTGGGAGGATGGAGGAGAGCTGATGAGTCAGGGCAGCAGGAAGAGAAGACAACCAAGGAGAGCTGTGGGTTGAGCTGGGAGAGAGAAAAAAACTCTCAAAAGCTCTAAAAACTTCACAGGTCACACAGATTGAGGCTGGGGGTGGGTGAATGTCATGGGCAATGACATCCCATCACTCCTGGCTGGACATCACAGCCAGCAGAGCCAGAAATGGTGTTTTCATTAAACATTTCTGTCTGCTAAACAGGAGAGCTGTGAATCCCAGCTGCAGAGAAGGTCCCTGGCAGCCTGAGTGCCCAGTGGGTGTCTCACAGCACTGACCAGCCAGCCCAAAAACGTGTTGGCCTTTCTTCTGCTCTCCTCCTGGCCTGGCTGGCTCCAGAAACGTTCACTTCAGCTTGATTTTATCCCCCTGTTCTCCACCCAGGGGGCTTTTTTCAGCTGAGAGGGTTCCTGCTGCAGCAGCTTCTCCTCACCTACCAGCTGGCAGCTGCTGTCCCCAGGGAGCAGAAGGTGTGAGGCCTTCTAGGCTGCTTCAGTGCGAGCTGTGGCTGATAATCCCAAAATCACAGCATGGGTTGGGCTGGGAGGGACCTTCTGAGGCCATCTCATCCAAACCCTGCAGGGAGCAGGGACATCCCCAGCTAGAGCAGGGTGCTCAGAGATCCATCCAACCTCACCTGGGATGGTTCCAGGGATGGGGCAGTGACCACCTCTCTGGGCAGCCTGGGCCAGGGGCTCACCACCCTCAGAGTCAAACATTTCTTCCTTCTCTCTGGTCTGAATCTCCCTCTCTGAGTTTCAGGCCATCCATCCCCCCTTGTCCTGTCCCAGAAGGTGTCTGAATCACCCTCCACGGGCCCCTTTGGCAGCTGGGCAGGCTGGCAGCACCCAGCCTGGCTCCTGGCAGCTTCCCCCTCCTCCCCCTCTGCGCCGTGGCCGCCTCAGGCAGGAGTCAGGAAGGCTCCTGCCAGCTTGAAACCTTCTGTGCACTAAAATTACAGGAAATGCTCCCAAGTCTGAGCCTAAAACTCTCTTCTGGCTGGTTGTGGGCGCAGCATCTCGTAGTGGTTTGTGCAGCTCCTCCTGTGCTCTGCTCTGACTTGGTTCTGAGGCCACGTTTCATTCAACCAGTCTTTGTCTTCAGGTTCTGGGGCAGTTTTCACTCTGGATTGGTGCCTTCCACCTGAGCAGGAGGAGAAACTTCTTTGGGGTGAGGGTGTTGGAGCCTGGAGCAGCT
>NW_008621678.1:0-251 GCF_000691845.1 Merops nubicus | reverse complement strand
TCGTGCCTCGGGGCGCGGCGCTGGGCACCCGAGATCCCTCAGCCGCACCTCCTGGCCCTGTTGCCACCTCCTCCTGGCCCTGTTGCCACCTCCTCCTGGCCCTGTTGTCACCTCCTCCTGGCCAGGGAAGGAGCAGAATTCTCCTTCAGTCCCCAAAACCTCTCCGAGAAACGCATTTGGGTTGTTTGGGCTGAAAGAGAAGCAGTTTGGGTCTGTGAGGAGCGAGCAGACGAGGCCCCGGCCGGGGGCGG
>NW_008621677.1:2245-12984 GCF_000691845.1 Merops nubicus | reverse complement strand
CAACAACAACAAAAAACAAACAACCCCAAGCTACAAAAACCCCCAAAAACGGCTCAAGCAAACTTTATGTGCCAAAGTTGGGTACTGTACTAAAGCCACAGAAGGTGTGAGCTGCCTAAAATTACTTTTTATTTAAGTCCATTGTCATTATTGTGTGGGGTTTTTTTTGTGTGGTTTGCTTTTTTGTTTGTTTGTTGTTTGGTTTGGGTTTGTTTTTTTTTTTTTTTAGGAGATACAAGAGCAGCATTTAAATTTAATATCAAATTAATCTTGGAAAGAAACAGAAGATGAATATGTTGACTAATGAAATAGTAATAAGACCACATAGGATTTGTATGGCTGTTTATATGGTTGGGTACTGTACAGTGTATGCCATATCTGTCAAAATGTAAAAACTGGAGGCAGATGCTCTGAGATATGTATTGCAACATTCAGAAGTATTAACGATTTGATCAGCCACAGTTACAAAATACAGGGTTAACATTTTGGTTGAGGTGATGTTTCAAGATAAAGCTGAACCCAACAACTTAAATATCTGAGTAAGCTCACAAACATATCTAGACTAAAGCATAATACTTGGAAAAGTCTTGATCTGCCTGCATCAGAGGTGCACTGGTGACAGATATGCTGAGGCTGTCTCCATCTGGGGAACCTGGGTGTTGTGTGTGAGAAGCAGAAGCCAACGAGAGAAGATGGTAACGCATGTTTGAGATGACATGGCATGATGAGTCTTCAGGAGGAGGGTTTGCTCCAGAGGTGCAGAGACAGGCCACTGGTGCCTTTCTGCTTGTCCTGGAGAAGCCCATGGCAAGAAATATGTAGAAGTGATGCCTGGCTGTTGTTGGACATCTGTGCAGGAGTGCTACATTCTAGGATATCCAGTCACTGCTAGGGCTGTATGTGGAGCCACAGGGAAGTGAATGTGGTAAGATTTCCTAATCCTGAGGATCAGAGAATGAAATCAGATTTTACAGGACCTTTGAGTGGATTAATGTAATTTACAATGGGATGATTTCCTAATTAAGTCCAATAGTGGTTTGCTTATTCTGTTTGCCAAGCTCAATGTCTCACGTGAGTCTTCCTTTTTGCCCTTTTTTATGTTAATAAAACTTGGTTAGTCTTTCATTCCTCAAGAATGCCTGCAATTTTAGAAATTAAAAAAGGGCAATATGAAGACCAAAAATCACTTCACCATAATTTTTAAACTGAATTAGCCTGACCTGCTAGTCTGAAAATATTTATCTCTGTATATGCTTTTTTCACATCTTTAGCATTTATCATTAAGCTACTTAATTCATCATTCTCATTTGCTGAGACTTCTATTTCCTGCAAAATGCAGACAAAATTAATGACTATTCTGCTTTTCATTCTTGTAATTTGACCGTCTTCATATAATAGTACAACTAGACCACTTTGGTTAGGTTTCTGTAATTTCCAATGTATCTTCCATAGCTTTTTCACATATTTTTCCTATCTTAATATAACCAAAAGAATTTTCTACGTAACAATTTTAAATTTATATTGATTAGCTCCCTTCCTCCTATTCTTTTTTGATTTGTTTTGTTTGTTTCTAATTGCTAAACTAGAATTGGCTTTTACCCAGAGCTTTCCCATCTTGATTGTGGAATTGTGATTTTTTGCTTAATAGTTGATTCTTACAGAGCTTATACTTTTCATTTTTGATCTTAATTTTTTTTTTTCCTTACAATAAAGTGAATGAAATTTTCTTGTTTCATGTGAAATAGTTTCTTGAAAGAAGTACACGGGCAGGAATCTTTTACTGGTTTATTTCTGGGAGATTTGGCAGCATGTCTGGTTGTGCCTTGAGTTTCTGAGTTTGCTACAACCTCTGTTTATTGGTTCAGGCTTTGAATTCCGGATGCACATTGTGGGCATGGAGTGGGGCTGGGTTTTTTTTTTAGCTATTTTACGAGTTTTTCAAAAGCTTAATCTATAGTAAATTTTCTTAAGCTGTATGTGCCACCTTAAAGTTCTTCTAATTCATGTCTGTGTTTAATGCAACAGTATTTATTGTTGTTGTGTTCATGTTTTATAGCTTGCTGTTTCTCAAAGAAAAAGGGAAAATGCTGGATTTAGTAATTGTTACTAACATGCTATACTTAGGAATCTTTATGGATATTGAACTGATTTTTGATAGGAACTTGTTTAAAAACATACAGAAGATTAGTTTGATACTTTTATCTGTAGACAGCCTGAATGAGTTTGCTGCAATAGATCAAAATATATTGTTATCAAGGAGGTGACTGTAGTGTACTTTTTGTGGTGCTTCATTCAGTCCTGCTGATACCAGTGGAAATCTTTGCCATTTGGTTTGAGCAGGCTCTTGATGAACAGGTTTTAGTTATCATAGTTCAGGTAGAACTGTTGTTCAGTGCTGTGAATGTAAAATGAACTGCACATTGCCTGCTGGCTATCTGAAGGAGTACAGGATGCTGCTTTATCTCAGAGTTAGCTGTGTTTTCTTCTTATTACAGTGTCCTCCTGTTTGCAGATTTATGTAACATATTTGCTTTCCTCATTCATTAAGCACCAAATGGAAACAAATTTGCCAATTACCATCAGTGTCAAAACAGTTTAATTCCAGTATGCCAAGTTGTATTTCTCTTGCTTTTATTACCACCGTATTTAGAGAATTTGGAGGCCTGTGTGCTAAGAAGTCTGTACCTATGCTTAGAAATGTACTTGGTTATTTTTTATTTCACGTTCTTTGTTGCCTTCAAGGCATAAATGCACTAGAATAGTGCTAGGGAGAGGCTGAGAAATAGAAATCCAAGGCATAATTTCAATAATATATTGAAAAAAACATTGTCACCTTTTTCAAGAGCAGCATGATGGCTCTGGACATGGCATTGATTTTTTCTTTGGACTACCACATTCATTATATAATATTTCCAGTGTTGTTTTTTTGACCATCATGCTTTTATTTTTAGATTTTTCTTGTGTATGTCCTTTCTGAAGGAGTTCATAAGATGAATGCTAAATAATGTTAAACTATTGTATTCGTAGCACGAAATGTTCTGCAGATTTTACTGAAGTTGACGCATTTTGATAGGAATAGCTGCTATTGCTCTCCAAGTGCTAGTTTTTACCACTTGTCTGAGCATTATTCACCTAGTCAGAGTTGGTCTGTGCTGTCCATTTGCTCAGTTTATCTCTACGTTGCTAAGGTGTAATGCTTTTATTATGTCTTGCATATTTTCCTTTTTATTCCATTTTCTTTTTACTGGCTTTGTGAAGCTGAAAAGAATATTTTAATTGGTTATTGGTAGCCACAGGAAGTTAAAAAAAAAATGTATGGTGCTTAGCTCTGGCTTCTGACTCATTCACACGAATATAGACATTTTAGACTCCCTAACACTTATAGGGTCAATATTTCTAATTCCATACTGGATGTATTAATGGGTAGAAGTGTTATGCCCTACTTCATAGGATACATATCTCATTTCCTAGGAAAAAAGGCCCACAAAATTTTCAGCCGCTGTTTTTCTTCAAGTTGACACTGTGTTTATATATTTATTAATATAAATAATAGAATTTACTTTTTCAGAGGCTGAAATTATGTATATTATATCAGTGATAAATCTTCAGTAGATATCTCAAGATGAAGTACACCTAAAGATTGACATGAGACTATGCTGAGTACTGACCCAAAACCTGGAAGTGTGAGAGCAGAGTGTCTGCTTATATGCTCTGCAACAGGGACTACATTTATTTGTTGAGTGAGATGGGGCATTTATGTGCCACTTCTCTGAGTCTGATACCACTGAGGTAAGAAAAGTTTATAGCTGCTGAGGATGCAGTTCAGTTTCTCTAGAAGAAAAAAAAAAAATTGTTCTGCTTCAGTAAGTGGAAAAAGAGATCTGCAACAGCAGTGAAGTTTGTTTCTTTGAGTGTGATATCTGGAGTTAAAGAGGCATCATCGATGGCTGATGGAAGGTTATATGCAATACTATGAGGAGCAGATTAAGTGTTTATGTTCCCTGCTGAGTATTTCTGAGGAGAACATTTTGCACATGTGAAAGTATATTTTTTTTTTTTGTCCTTCCAGAGAGAGTGTAGGTGGGTTAGAAAGACTATATGCATCACTTCCTGATGTTTCAGTGAAAGTCTTTCAGGTCAACATGTTGCTGAAGCTTTCTATAGACATTGTCCTGCAATGTACTGTTTTCTTTGTCTGTACGCATCGGGTCTTCTCATGACTCAAACCCAAGTTTTAGTTACTTATTAGTCAGGAGTTATCTCTGCTAATAACAAATAGTATGTCTGTATTTTATTTTCTCATTAATTCTTGCCTTTAATATCCTGCCTCTTGCATTGTGAGCAACTCCCTTTAGCAGTAATCCTAGGAAAGACTAGCAACTTGATTCCTGTACATCCACAATTTATGTAGACCGTATATGTACCAGAATCAATAAATAAGTACACATAGCTGCACCCCAGAGTCCATAAATAAAGCTGACCATGATAGTGCTTGTGTTTCTGTGAGAAGTGGTTTTTGAAATATTTATTTATTGTCAGACTTTATTTTTGTTCCTCCTGCTACCTGCATTGGCTCATCGAGAAAAAAAAAAAAATGAGAGATGTAAGCTATAGGTTCTTACCATCTGTGCCCATACTTCATACCTCTTTCAGAAGAATTAGAATTATTTCAAAAAATGTGGGCTAATTTTAATTTACATGAAACATCTGCCAGTTTCATGGATATAATATTGCAGATAATTTCCTTATGTTTTTGTTATCTTTTTGTTCCTTTAAGTGAATTTGTTGTAATCTTACAAATTAGTATTACAGGTTTGTTATGAAGAAATTAAAATTAAAGTATTTCCAAAATTCTTCCCTTTAAATTTAGAAAACATAATTGCTCTGTAGTGCAATTGGAAAATCAGAGTTACTTTAAATAAGGTAAAATGTAGGCAGAAGAGGATTGAAGAATATTATATGCGTGACAATGTAGTTTAAAAAAAAAAAAACAAAACACCAAAAAACACCACCAACCATAATGAGAAGAAGAAAAAGAGTTTTGAGAAGAAACTAAGAAAGAAAGAAAAAAAAAATGTACAGGCTTGATATGGACATGGAGCATGGAAGAGCCTGATTGCAGACCTAGCATGAAAGAGAATCTGCACTAGAGAAGGATGTGCTGAAATGAGTTCAAAGATGGTGTGGTATTTGCTCATTGTTATGAGGATCATGGGCTGATACTATGAGTGCTACCAACAGAGAAGGTTTATCAGAAGTAAGGAGTAAGAAGAAAGCTCAGAGGTGAAGAAGAAAGCTAGATAGACAGAGTAAGTTGGGGGGAGTTGTGATAGCACACACATATTGCCCCTGCATGTGCTGAAGGAAGTGTTTGTGGCCGATAGGACAGGCTGACCTTTCTAAGTACCCTAACCCACCATTTCCCCAGGCTTCAAGCAGCACCTCTGTGTCATGTCTTGTGCCTGGTTTGCCTGAACTCCTCCCAGGTCCTGTAGGTGCAGTGATGCTGCTGTAGAGAAAGAGTGGAGTGAAAAATCCTTCTGCAATAAAAGCAGGGGCTTTTGAAAAATATGCTTGTTTCACGTCTAGCTCCTGCTGTGTGTGGAAAAAAAATTCTCTTGATTTCAAAGCAATTAAGAGTAGATATGACAGGACTTCAGTCAGAATTATGAAAACTGTGACTTGTACAGACACTCCATCATACTGGGATCCTTTGCTTCAGACTTTACCTATCTGTGGCTGAGCTAATTGCATAAAGTTCTCATCATTCTGAAGACAAACTGACAGGTTTAGTTTGCCTGTCCCCTTAACTCGTATTTAAACATCTAACACAGGTCACACGAATGTGCCAAAGCACTGAATATTTCTTCCCCTTGGTTCTAAAGGAGGTCTGGAGCAATGTACATGTATATCTACTTTATTCATATGTAGCCAGAGCTTCAATACGAAAATCTGCTTTAGAAAGTGCCCTAGTCCTTAGCCCAAAGGGCTGTGTGTGTTTCCTTTTTTGTATTTATTAATCTTGGTTTTATTTAGCCATTAATAACTTTTTTTTTTTCACTTATGCATTAGTAACAATTAATTTTTATCTACTGTTTGTTTTGTTTTTTTTTTTTTTTTTTTTTCATTTTAACTCCAGAAACTACCTCTTCAGGTTGCAGCTTGAGGATCTCTCTCTAATACAGGTATGTTTTACATTTCTTTTCTAAATTTCTCTGCATTGTGTGGGTAAGCAGATGCTTTAAAGCAGATAATCAAGATATTTATAAGCTCCATAACTACAGATAAGTCTGCATCTGTTTTTCTCGTCTTTTCAGCCCCATATTATATAATTCATATTATCCATTTTAATTCCAGATTAGCCTTTGTCCCAGGCCATGCAGACCCAATGTTACCCTACTCTGTTATGATTTTGCTAGAGTGGATCTATAAAAAATGGAGGCAGGGAAGAAGGATCATGTTCTCATAGAAAAATGTTCCGACTTATTGTGCAGCTTCTGTATTCAGAATTTATTGTTACTGTAAAGCATTTATTTTTTAAAATTGTAAATAAAAAAAATTTTAGTCATGTTGCTAAAGTTAAACTGGCAAATGAAGCAGCAGTTTTTTAAGGAAGGAGTGTATTTTGTGTTTGTGTATAAGGCAACTATCTTTTGTTTAAAACTTACTCGAGTGCGGAAGGCGAAACAAAGCCTTTTAGATGCAGGTAGGCTTCACGGAAAGGAAAGTGGGAATCGGTGATCAATCTATTTTGCCCTGAATTTCATCTGACTTCATTATACAAGCAATCTCATCTTCCCTCAGTCTTCTGAGCAGTGTTCCTTGCTTAGGTTTTGTTGGTTTTCTTTGTCATTATTTTTAACCTTGACATAATTTCTAACTTTCAGCATTCTTGTGCTCTTGGCTCTAAGAGATGTTTTAGTGAATTTAATTGAGTTTGCTAACTTGTTAAAGTGTGGAAATAGAAAATCACAATGAAATAGAAATGTATAGACTTTCATAATCTTTTCATTTATGCAATTTAAAATTAACTAGCTTTCGATTCAATACTGTACCTATTATTTCATGGCGTAGTACTATGCAGTTGAATATGGAAAAGTGAAATGCATTCAGCTAAGGCTGTCCTTGCAATTTGTAGAACATCTTTTGTATGCTTTAATTAGGCTTGCAGACTTTCTTCACCTTCCCAGACTACTAGAAATAAGATTTGAAGTTAGTTTATAATTAACCAAAATTGCAGTGTTGATAACTGTTCGATTTTGTTGCTAGTGCTTAAAGCTGTGATGTACCAAACACTTTTTAATATCCAGAATGTGGACTATCTCATTTCACCTTATGTGACATACTTAATATCCTGGCAAATAATTTAGGTTAAATCCTGAAGATTCTTTTAGAGAGGCTGCACTCAGAGTCTCTGATGGTGCAGTTGTATTTTATTCTGCTAATTCATAGACTGAAGTTCATGGCTTTTTTTTCTCTTAGCATAAATATCTGCAGGCTGAATTCACTAATGAGATAGAAATCTATAGATTACAGAGGTTTATAACTGTGCTGACTGACTCGAATAAACACCCTCACACCCCAATATGCAGAAAAATACAAAATGAGGACAGAAATCACATTGTTGGTGATTATACTAGATTACTAGGTTTTGGTCTTATGAATGTGCAGAAACCTTCTCAAGTTGACTTTGGTAAAGTTTCTTATTCTGTCTTCAATTCTGTAGCACCACTGGTTTGCCACTGTGTATTTTTCACAATTCACAGATTTACAGACCTTTCAGATAAGTTTTGTTGGAATGACAGAATCCTAGCTGCATCACAACAAGTTGTATGGGGTTACCTCAGGTATGATTGAACTAAACTTCAATTTCTGAAACTTTCAGAAACATGTGAAATATATCTCATTCATATGTGGTGAAAGAGATATTTTGACTAGGGTTAGAGGAGATAGAGTTTACCAAGGCAGCAATTAAAAATTGCAGTAATTTGAAGCACCAGGTCATTCAAACTTGAAAGTCCATTACGCTAGAGGGATGTAGAAACAATAGTGAAAAACAAAGTAAAAGTTAATGCAATCTTTGCAAAATGGGATTTCACAGGAGAAATAAAGTGGTTTACCTTGTTAAGAGTGTAGGTGCTAGTCAGCATCTGTTTGCTGAGGGTCTGAAAGCTTTGACACTTTCTGTACGGACAGAACTCTTGGCATTTTTTTCTTCACACAGTTGTTACCATAATAATAATATAAAGACCCTGTTTAATTCTTCTACTTGTGTTGCCTGCTTTGATTTCTTTGCATGAACCAGCCTTTGTAAAAACATGCAGATGTTTCACAAGCTAATAAACTGTTTTCAGATCTGGGATAAAAGTCATATGGTGAAGTGCCAACCGTAAGAAGCTTTTGGTGTAGCACAGTAACAATACGAAAGGGCTAGAAAGGAGACATTTTATATACCTGTTCTTCAATTATGTTAGAAAATTGCTCAAGCTCTATCTTTACTATCGTGTGTCTGAAGGAGGAGGAAAATCGCTGACTTTCCTCATGCACAGCAGATGCTTCCTGTATGGAAACAAGGGTGATTATTACAGTTGCATCTTTATCTACAGTTTTCAATTAGACTTTTATAACTGTTTATTTTCTTTACATTGATGCTTTGATTTTTTTTTAGTTTGATTAATCAGTTTAATCTTTGTTGTAATACTTTTCTATCTGGAAAATAAACGGAATACCTAAAACTTAGCCTTAACTGTTAATGCACTTAAGTTATTTTTTGTATAAACAAGTTTCCCCACCTGTTATGCTGAAGTGTCTGTTGGAATGTGTCTTTAGCTTGTCCATACACTGGTGTTATGAAGCTAGAAGTTTTCATGTTACATGTGTTAAACTGGGACAGTAAGAATAATTTATGTTATAGCAAAAGCATCTTTGCAAATCTTTCATTTACAAATTTCCATCTGGTTTTGAAAAAATAAACATTTTATACATTAAGTATTATTTTGGATTACTATCAGGTATTGTTTTGCCATAGCAAAGGTCTCTAAAAAGGAGTCAAGTAAAACAATGACTGCTTGTTTGTAAACTTCTGCAAAAATATTTTGGGCCAAAATGTCTGTATGCACTGTTTTCTACAGGTGTATACTTGGGAAATTGCTTTGAAACTTGGGATAACCTTCCTAGAAAAAAAAAACAGAAAGCAAGCAAGCAAGCAACCAACCAAAAACCACCCAAACAAAACCAGACAGCTATTTGAAATGCAAGTTCTCACAAAAGAAATGCATCCTAACAGAGAGTCATGTATTAAAGGGTAATGTTTCCATTAGTTTAGTGGAAGCTAATCCCTTGTAAAAGTGAGGGCTGGAGTGTTACTAGACTGCATCAGACAGGATGTGTATCTAAACGCAAGCTAGGACTATGCAGGGAGACATTGTTGCCCATTGTGGGTATATCAAAGTTGTCATCCCACATGTCATGGTTCTGTGCTCTGTACTTTATAGGAAAAGCCTTTGTTTGAGTAAGCAAGTCTCATATGATAGTGTCTGTCACAAACCGGTATTTGATTTGTCTCAGCAATTTCCTTTGTGTAGCAGAATAAAGAAGAATAAAACAAGTGAAAGCCTTTTAATCTCTTGCCGGAGACACCTAAGAGTCAAATTGTTCAAAGCTGACTGTTGGAACAATGAGTGCATAGCCATTACAGATTAGGAAAGGAGCACTCATTTGGCTGCAGAAGGACAAATATTTTATAATTCTTGTTAGAGCAATAGCAGCTTCACAGATATAGCAGGCCTGACTCTGTGTGGTTTTGCTTTGTGAGTTTTGCTTTGTTACTGGTCACCTCGAGGAGTAGTAGAGTAATCCATGAAAGCATTGACAAATATGAAAGTTGAATTTCCTGAAAACTCTCTCGTATTCTTTAAAGTATAGAAGTAGAAATCTAAATAGTAGTGTTTCAGTGAATAAATTTGTTTTCAAAGATGTTTTTAAAAGAGATGATACCTAGCCAATGTCAGGTTTAATAGTGGGGCTTTGACATCGTATAGGGGGTGTCTCTAACAAGTGTCTGGTTTTCAACTCCCCTACCCCCCAGTGAACAGAAAGCTTTGAACAGAAAGCCTCTAAATTCAGACATTTGCTTGTGTATACCTATATAACAGGTTTCTCGATGGATCTGTAAAGAGTGAAAAGCTAATATATGCCACAATTGCCATAAATATATTCACAAGCCAGCATATATAAGCTTTTCAGAAACACTTCTTTACAAACTTGAGGCTGTTAAAGCATTTACAGGGCACATGCTTGAGTTTGTCTTTCTCATCTGTATCATCCATCTGTGAGGTTTATTCTTAGTTTGAGATGCAGAGAAGGTTGAATATGAGCCTATTCCACCTGTTCCTATAGTTACACAATTCTGCAGAGATTTTATTCTCATGCTGAATCTGCACATCTTTCAGCTAGAAATACAAATACCTCGAAGTCCGTTTTCAAAAGCAATTTTAGACCCTAGTTTACTGCAAGATTCAAATTAAATTCTTTATGCAGGATAAGAAGGTTGGAGGTTCTTTTTCATGTCTCTTATTCAACTTCAAATTCTGCAATCTTGATGTTTTCTTTCTGTATATATATAGCTACAAATATGTGTGTGTAAATATATATACACACCTATTAATGAGACATTCAAGGAATTAAAGGCAAGATGTATGAATTATCAGGAAAAGGAGCTACTTCTGGAGAACGAATTT